>NW_019388605.1:0-6522 GCF_000671375.1 Centruroides sculpturatus
AAACCTATCGAGGACTTTAAATGCCGATATGAATGATGTTTGATTATAATTTCTAACATCATCCTTCATTAATAAAGCACTAAGGATGATATTCCGTGGATCACCACGTATATTTTCTCACATTTCTTTTTGCGGAGGCTAAAAAGAATTCGGATTTTTAAACTTAGTTTAAAATAATTGAAAATAAATATTGCAATGTTACGAGTGATTAACCAGATCCGTAACTCTGCTACATTTGTACAGAATTGGCAATTTTAACGCTGATTGACTCGTCTAGGACCAAAGCGTATAAATCAGATTAAACTATTCGGTTTTAATCGTGTTGTTACGGTTACAATTACCTTGAATTACTAAAGTGGAAGAAAGTTTCCACGTTTCAAAGTTTCAAATTTAAATTATGAAAACTTATCCACGTACCGTACGTTAATCGGCTTTAGTTTCGTGCAGAACTTTATTTGCAGAAGAATTATTTAATTTATTTTTATACGGTATATAAACAATAGAAATTTAATATAAATTGCAGAATCCTAAATTATTAGCTAGTCCAGTTATCGATATTATTGATATCGAGACGTTTCATTACAAGTCTTCCTCTCCTGATCTGAAAGGAGGTAAGTTAAGCTGATTACTTATCGTTTATTCTCCTATAAAACCATACTTTAAATTGCTTTATACTGAAATATTATATTTATAAAAAAGAGTATTAATAGGGGAGAAGATAAATGCTATTTTCTANTATTAAAATAGCATAAATAAATAACAAGTAATGACATTAATTATTCATTGAATTTGTTTTTAAAAGTTAAATATGCCTTAAAGTTTTTTTTTCTTTTTTTTAAATACATGAATAAAGATCAAAAGAGCATATCAGAGGGATAGAAAAGTGAATTAGATATTCTAATTTTCAAACCTTTTATTTCTGCTTTATAATGCATATATATATATGCAAATATTTGATGGATATGTAAATTAGGAATTTGTAGGACAAGAAAACAATTATTTATGTTGACTGTGCAACATCCAGTAGCATTTTTCTTTGTGAATTATTCGACCTCGACTTTAAAAAAAAAAATACTGGGATGGGGTTGAATAGCATAATCTCACTTTGAATGACATGTAGACCAATTAATCTTAAAGTGCAAGCTAAGATAAGTATAAATCATTAAAACTGCAACAATTTGTCTAAAGAAAATTTAAACAAAAAGAAAAAAAAGTTGTAAAAATAACAACTTCGTAACATTAAAAAAAATTCTAAAAGAATTTTATTTTTTTATTAACTAAGTGAAGCGTTTTGTATAAAACTAAAAGTAGTCGATTTTACAGTCGTTTCTTGTCATTAATGGATAATTAAAATATAAAAATGCTCTTAGTATGGCTTAGCTTAAATTTATTTAAAGTAGTAGTGAAAAGTATCTTAAAAAAAAAAAAAAGTAAAAGCTAAAAGCAACTGTCAAAAAAATTGAATGACGTCACTGTTGGCAGTGTACTGTCTTTATTGTGATTTACAGCATCACTATTCTACTAGGAACCAGACAAGATGGTGTCATGAATATGGCACTATGACAAATCTTTACAAATACACTTATTGCTGGTAATAAATGTAAAGTAAAATTTATTTGAAAAAAAAATAATAATAAATTATTATAAAAAATGGAATGAATTTATGGTTAAACGACAATTTTTTTTAATAATATTTTCTTGTTCTTTTTTTTTTTTCTTCTCCCCCTTTCTTTTGATATTTTTCTATTTTCAAATCGACACTAGAGAATAACGTTTGGTATTCTTGGAATTTAAGGTGGGAGCCAGTATAAATCTAGTGCTTTAGTTGAATATGAGGTCGAGCCGACTCTATTGTCATACGAAAAAAAGAAAGATTAGAACGGTGCAACATTAAATTTCGATTTTTTTTAATACTTTTATTGAAAATAGATATTAAAGGATTACGGGCACGAATGCGTCGATTTGAAATAAAATTCCTGGCAGCTTTCAATGGAAATCGAAAAATGTTTCCGTCTTAACGTTAAAATGTCTTTAAAAAAACAATAAAAAAATAATAATAATAAAGCGAATTTCTTTCCCGTTTTATAGGGATATTGTTATTAATTAAACGTAATCGTCTTTCAAGAAATCCGTGAAGACGAGTCAAGGTCATGCACACGTGAACCAGTTTCGCACTGACCATTGTTACAACAACGTGGGAAGTGCCACGCAATGAAAAAAAAAATGCAAAAACCAGTTTCGTCCAGTACATTTTACTACGTAATTAACATTATGGCAGTTATATATCGAAGACGTTCAATTTATATTGCCTTAAAAGGGACCAACTATAGTAATTTCTCCTTTCTAGAAGCTAAAACTTAGGGAGGTGCGGTATCGCCGTAAGACGAAATTAAACTGTCAAAAAAATTTTACAACTAAGTGTTATTTTGTGTGCAATTTTTTTTCTTTTTTTACTTGAAATGTGGGATGTAGAAGGAAATGTATCCACCCTACGCTGGAATGTCGATCCCTCGGGCAACGTCTGACCGCACGTGAGGTCATGACTTAGTGACGTAGTGGACCCACGGCGTCTCTATTCCGAGAGTCTCCAACCCACAAGACATGAAAGTGCTATTAAGAACTGCTGGAATAGTGTTGTTTTCCGAACCTACAAAACTATTGATTGATGGATCTTCTCGATGTCACGCTAAATGCTTTCAAATTGATAGTGGAAAGCAGTTAGGTAATCTTTACGTTGTGATCTCTCTACTCTTGGGATCAGCTAACACGAAAGTAATAGTTGCATTCTTTTGTCGTCGTCGTCGTCTTCATTGTCACTCCTTTAATTATAAAATTATCACTTAAAGAAAATGCCGATAAAACTTAATTAAGACCATAACATTTGCATGTGTTAAAATTATATAATTTTCAAAATAACATCTGCTCTAGTACTTGTAAACTACTTATAAACCTTTTTAAATAACATCGCCTACATTAAATTTATTAATCTAAAATTAGATTTTCTTTATTCCTTGTTGGCACGAATATAAAAGCATTTAAATGCCAAGAGATTGATTTTAAATAGGAAACTGTGAATCTTGTATCTTCACTATCTTATATATATATATTTTTTCTTGTTTTCTTTTTAGTTTTGCGCCTTAATTAGGTGGACCATCCTCGTTTAAGATCTAATTAGTTCTTTATTCATGACGTCGACTATATTTTCTAACATGAATTTCACGCCTAGGGTAGATGTTCTCATTAGCAGAAGTTTTTCATCCATCTCTTTGTTGTTGCATCAATTGTGCAAAGAATTTTTTCTGTAACGAACAGGTTTTTATCAATGTATATTGTTTACATAGTTTAATTTAAATTCTCTTTTCTTATAACGATTGTCTTTCCCTTTTAATTTTTATATTTGTTATATAATTCTTGGAAATTTATAATTAGATAGACCTACAGTACTTTGAAGGTTATTATTTCATAGATCTTTATCATAGAATTTGTTAAATATTATCTATAAAATTCGTTATAGAAACTTCTAATCTAAATGAGATGTTACATTAATATGACACTTAGAAGCTTGCAGTATTTTATTATTTTGTTCTGTAATTTAAGGAATGTGTTAAGTTACATAATGGTATGAATTACCAGATAATGGGGGGTGGTTATAGACAAATACAATTACGTTTTCGTTAAATTATATTGTTAATTAACTTATTCGACTTTAGTTAATATATTTATTTATTTATTATTATATTTATTTTTAAGTTATGAGTTTCGTGGATTTTCCTTTGTTATATAAATATTTAACTGGATTTTCCTGCTTGAACTAGTCATTTTATGATTTCTGAACTGTTTAAAAAATTTAAATTGATAATATTTTATTTACGTATTTTAATTTTATCAAATATAATTAATTATATATATATGCAAATTTATTTTACGAAGATTAGTTCATTACGAATTACTAAACAAGTTAATTGCTATTATACAAGAATCTGTTTAATGAAAAGTAATTAATGTTTGTGACATCTGTGTTAATGTTCAGGTGATCATCATTATTAAATTTATTCTTTTCATAATAGTTTTAAACATTTTCTGAAGTTTGTTTAAGACGAATCTTAATTTAAAATCAAGACAATTGTGTTTTGAGTATCGATTGCTTCTCAATTCTTTCGATATTTAAACAAAGTTTTACGTGTTTAATTTTTAAAATTTGAGACTATTTAATTAATCAATTCTGCATTAAAATTGTCTAAAAATTAAAACGATTGTCAAATTCCAAGTTAATTTTGTTTTTTGTTCATATAAGCTTAACGTTTATCCTGTTCATTCCTGTCACATTGGANGACTGGGAGGTAGAAGAGTTTGGGAGTGGGAGCAAAGGTTTGGGGTTAGAGTAAGGGTTTGGGAGGTGGAAGAGTTTGGGAGTGGAAGCAAGGGTTTGAGATTACAGTAAGGGACTGGGAGGTAGAAGAGTTTGGGAGTGGGAGCAAAGGTTTGGGGTTAGAGTAAGGGTTTGGGAGGTGGAAGAGTTTGGGAGTGAGAGCAAAAGTTTGGAGACACGTGTATAGAGTGGGAGCAAATTTACAAAATACAATTATTGAAGAATTAAAATTATAAAGCAGGATGCAAAAGTAACATCCTATTAGTTTTGGGGGCGCCATATTTCTAAATACACTACTGATTTGTGCCACGATTGAAAATGATTTGCGGCACGTTTACCTCCCCCTCCTTTTATTTTTTAAGTTAAAAAGTAAAACTTTCATTTTCATCATCTCGAATGATTTCATTTTAGATAAAATATTGAAACAAGCTAACTTTTTATATTTGCACATGTCTAGTTTCTTCCAGCGCACTTTTCCAATTTCCGTGATCACGTGTACGAATGGATGGGAATATTCCCACGGCATGCATATGTAAAACTTATCTAGCAACTAAGGAAACGTTGATCGGAATTTCGAAACCAATAATGATTCTAAACGACAGAAATTAAACTCCTCGCGTGACTATTTATACGTTTTTACTTCGGGAAAACATTAAAAGAGAGCAACAGGAGTTAATGTCCAAAGAAGAAGGAAATTATCGAGTTTAATGTTCAATTATAACGGTTTTAAAATGTATTTTTCTGATAAAATAAGAAATTTTCCGACTTATAAACTGCTTCGCCTGTTATTTTATGTGAAAAATTGGAAATTTCTTTAACTTTTTAAACGATTACGGTGAAACCTGTATGAGGCGGAACCTTTCCGAAACGGAAACCTGCCTAAACGGAAAAAATTCTTCGGAACTGATCCATTTTGTGTTTCTTTTTACTTAAACTCCTTTCGTCCTGTGGGCACTAAGAGGATCTTTTTAGCAAGCCCATAATGGGACGGGCATGGTGATGGATGGGACCCTACATATTCGGGCAGGCCACCGAGTGACTAAGTGGAAAACCTTTGAGACCTCACGAGACCAGCCCTTTGGCCAGGTGCAAACCAGGGTTCGCAACTGGCCAAAGGGCTGGTCACGTGAAATTTTCTGAGTTTTCTTCACGTTAGTATCACCGAAGTAGGGGTTTGTTTCCCATAGAAACTTCTGGGGGGCACCACCTCGGCAGATCGCGTCGCCGTATCCAAATAAACCAAATCAATCCGGGCAGACCCAATTGTAACTTCAAGGTGGTTCAGGCAAATTTTGAATTAGGGGGCCCACATACCGTGTTGAATTAAAAAATTTTTCTTTAGGGGAATTTTTGTGGACGGGAAGTATCTCCCAGTATCTTTATTCGTTTAATAACGCGACCTCTACGCTGTGCCAGTGCACCCTGAGCCTGCATCACACCGACAATTCAGGGTCTTCAGATATGATCCAAATTTAAATTTCGTTATTCTTACTACAGTAATGAGTTTATAAAACATTGGGTGTATTCAAAATCTCAGCGCGCTGCCAGCGCCTCTCAGCACCTCTGTTCAAAATCTCAGCCAACNCAAGAGTATTAATAATTAAATTACAAAGTGGTAAAGTAGATTTTTATATGATAAAATTATAATTCCCCGAGAGTATTATTAACTTATTACTATTTAGCAAAACCATTATACACTTGTTTATCTACATTCATTTATCTACGTTGTTTCTTCTACAGTCTCTTAACAATGATGTGGACCTTGAAGAGATTTTCCAAACAGGTTCCTTTCTATTGTAAATGAGGAAAATTTTACATTTTATCTCTCTCAATGTGTAGTTACTCAATTTATAAATTGTATTTTGTATAAAAAAAGAACTTAATTTTGCGGTACGATAATCGAAAAAGTTAACGCTTTAACAGTAGGAATCTGAATACCGCATATAACTAAAGTTTGTATTCTACAAGCATCTGAAGTAGTTTCACAAACTTTTAAAATTTGAAACCTTTACAGAATAGTAATAACATGAGAATACCTAGAAGAAAAAAAAAATATATATATATATATATATTCAATGCACTCGAGGCTCTTGACCTCTAAGTTGAATTAAGCCACTAAATAGCGTGACTCGTTATCCAGTTAATACCAGGAG
>NW_019388606.1:0-6587 GCF_000671375.1 Centruroides sculpturatus
AACTTGGCTTTATATATTTTGATAATTTATATAATATTCTGCGGTATGAAAAGTAGAATGTAAATGGAGATTTATTGAAGACCTACTACACCTGTCCTTTTTTATATAAATTTAAAACATCATTAATTTAACATGTCCTTCTTTTAGACGTTATGTCATCACTAATCACCATCACTGTGAATATTCAGTAATACTGACTGAACACTTGCCATGTTATATTTACCTATTTTATTTCTCACCCTCTATCTCGTATTCTTCTTATCATCTCTAAGTTATTAGTGCCTGTAAATTTGTTGAGTATGTTTTCTAAATACTTGAAATTTCCTCTTTTTTCTCTAACAGCCCATATTCAAAATCCAAGTACTAAAAGTACTGACTTTTAACACTCCTCTCTAACCTGTTTATAACTTTAATTTCTCTATATCCCATTAATAAACACAGTATAAATCATGAATAATATATATCATAGGTCCTTTCTCACTGTCAACATCATTAATTAACCTAAATGAATAAAAATATGAGCTTAACCTTGATGAATTCGAAAACAACTTTAAATCTAACTACTTATTCTCACACTTCAAATCTATCTTGTCTTAACACATCGTTTAACATTTTTATACATTTCCATAATTAAATGCATATAATTCTAATCAACTCTTGTTCTTCATGATTTAGAATTCTGTAGACTATCCTGAAGACATCCCATATTAATAATATATATACAGGCTTAACTATAAATTTTTTGACAACCCTTTTTTACTTTTAACGAAAAACTCTCAAAAATATTTTAAAGTGAGGAAAAATTATAAGCCAAAACTGTCAAAAAACAATATGTAAATAGAAGGTGTAAATATCAATGCTTTTGATATAATGATATTAATTTTCGTTATACTATTTCTACTGTATTTAGTTTATGTACATTTATGTTTTTATGTAAATGAATGATCTATATGAAATTTTACTTAAAATATTTTAAAATAAATTTAGTTCTTGATATTAATACTGAGTCCACAGGAAATAAAAGAAAAGTTTTGGATATTTATAAAAATTTATTAAACATAAAAAAGTTGTTTTTAATACATATTGATAAAACACTATGGTTTGATGCTAAAAATAGCTAAAGTATTAGGCAGTAAAAATATTAATGTAGAATTGGAACATAAAATAGAAAAAAATAATGTTATTAGTGATAGTATATGTTATGATATTAGTAAACTTCAAAATACTCAAACAAAACAAATTAAACGAGTTGGAAATTGATCATGAATATCCTGTCTATAAAGTCAAATCGATATCAACTCCTTACGGTGATAAAACAATAGTAGTGTTAGATGATTTCTAAGTTTTCCTACCAGTTCCATTTAATGAAAATTTGACTGAAGAGGATATTAAAGAACTAAAGAAACGAAAAGATTGAAGATTTATATATAGGAGTATGAGAGAATGGGAAAACCCAAATAAAGCACATATCGTTGAGTTTGTTCAGAAGTATATGAGATTTTTAATACTTTACTTTAACTCATTTATAGAAGACAGACGAAAAAGGCGTTTTAGGGCGTTTGAAATGTGTGTGTTTTTTTATTTTAACATAAGTAATTTTAGTTATTTTTATTAAATTTTATTCTTTTTTAATTTGTTTATTTTTAGTGAGCAGGACTTTTATTTTTTTACTACTCTTAAGAATAATCTGAACTCTACCCGCCTCTACCTTATGTAACATTAAATACTTGTTTTACTCTTTTGGTAGTTTTTACATTTACCACTTTGTATCCTTTACCCATCTACAGGAATTAACAATCTACACCATTTTATAACGTAACCGTCTTAAACTTTATTTCCTTTATAACTATTTTACCTATCCCCGTTTATTTTACATTATACAGCAACCCTTCTAAACAGATTCTAGCCAGTCAATTACTCAATACTCTTTTTGATATTAATATCAATTTCTAAGCAATAATCAACCTTGTATTATAAAAATATTTTTAAAATATTATATGTATTATTATGTATAATGTAATTCTTATCTATCTTCGTTTTGTAAGATATAGGGAGTGAAAAGGAGTCACTAAAACTCTAAATTCATTTTTTCCAATAAAACGTATATCAAGAAAAATTCCTTTGTGATGTGTTACTGAAGCAAAGCGAATAGCTTTTTTTTAAATCTACACAAAATCAGTAAGAGTAAATTTAATTAAATTGTTAAACATCCTAAGATATAGAAAATACATTCCCGTAGATGTCATAGCACTTAAGGTAATGTTTACTTTCACGGCTGTAATATATAACATTGTTTGTGTGTGTGTGTGTTTGTGTTTGTGTGGGAGTGATTTTTTTCACCACTTTGAAACATAATAACTTTGTGTTGAAATTTTCCGAAATTCTATGGGACGGTTTGATTATTCGGAAAATTGATAATGTTAAAATATGGTAGTGAAAGGTCGATAAGACAAAGAGATAAAGAAGGTCGTGTTTATTTCTAGTAGAGTGAAAATTAATTACGATTTTACTTCTTATTAGCAGTTACAATGTTATATAAAACCCATTCGTATTCTCGAAATTAATCTTTCTGTTATTTTATAATACTTAAAACTATACAGGGTGCATCAAAATGATGACTTAAAAATTTAGGAAATTGTAGAGAATGTGATTTTGAACGTTTTGGTATAAGGAACCTATAGCTGGAAATGTGAACTTAAGTGTCTACAGCGGTAGGAAGTGCTGATTGCACTTCACTTTGGTAGCTACTCTTCCATCCATTGACGTAATGTTATTGCTAAGGATGGAAGGCTGTAAACACACAACTACAGCCGTCTAACTGAGCCTGTATACAGGATTTTGTGTACTTAGTGCTAATTGTTCTTCAGGTCACCCCTTGCATCCACTGGCGCTGTGCTGTAAACACACAACTAGTCAACGTGAGTCAATGTACAGTTGTCTGCTTGTCGTGCTTCACGTACTGTGGATACGTTCTGGCGTCATGGAAGGTAACTCCACGTTTGGAGAACTTGCTAATATGCATTTGTGTTATGGTGAAGCTCGAGGGAATGCCAGTGTAGCATATCGACCGCATAAAACGTGCAAAGTGCTGTAGAAACTTTATATCACATTTCCGGCTATAGGTTCCTCATATCAAAACGTTCAAAATTTCATCCTCTACAATTAATCTAATTTTTAAAAAGTTATTCTGATACACCCTGTATAAAAATATTTTAATAAAATATGATAACAGAGGCAATGCAAATGATATCTATGTGAGCATTTTTTATTCTTTTTTGACATCAAGTTTCTTGAATTATTTACGAAATACTTAAATCATTGTTTCGTGTATAATTTTGTCTACTGTTACGTCAATTTCAGATTTACTGAAAACTACTGCAGGTACATGTATTCCTTCGGTACTTTGCGTTATTGAGTCATGTAAAAGTATACGAAGAATTCATTTTTAACCAATACTAACTGATGTCTTCAAAACAGTAATTCTCTTAAATTTTTGTCATAAATTAATACATTGTTTTTGTTTTGCTCTGAACAAAATGTCACGATTTTCTGGAAATTCATAAAATTTTCTCAATTTATTCACATTGCTTCTGGCAAGCATGAAATAATATTAGTGGATATTAATGAACTATTTGAAAAAGAAATGAAACCGTAGGGAAAAATGTAAATTTATGAACTCTATTTCGAAAACCTTTGAAATGCATAAATATAATTAAAACATCAATTTTTAACATACTAAAAACAACGGTGTATGAAGTAATAATATATGGGAAAATTACAGTGTATAAAATAAATAATGAAATATTAAACTTAAAAAGATTACATTTGAATAATTAAAAGTTTTAATAATATAAATGTAACTACTTACCTTTTGTTAAATGTTTTTTCAAATTGAAATTGTTTTTTCATAGGAAATACTGTTGTATACGTTAAAAACGAGTCCTCTGAAATTACTAATACTCCTTTTTGTCCGATCGGTAAGAAATTTATAATACCTTCGGGTAAAATGTGTGCATGTTTATATTGTAGGGTGTATTCAATTCCTTCGTTTATAGTGGGAAAGCTCTTATCTGGATTCTTTCTTATGTAATCACCTAAAATGCTGACCATACCTTTGGGAGCATTCTAAATTAAAAAAAANCCCTTTAACGTGAATTCCTATTATGCGGATTCTTATAACGCAACAAAAAATTGTGATAGTATTCGTATAGAGACGCTAAAAGAGACACGAAAAACGCGGTATAACGTCATCGCCGACTCGTGTCGCGACAGGATTGGTCGAATCTGAACCAATAGTAGATGAGCAGCAGGACTACTTACACGCTACAGTGAGTTCAGATGGGTAAGTTGAGTTTACTATTGTCTGTAGAATATTAACTTAATTTATTTTAACTTTATTATAATTATATATATACTTTCCGCCGTCCAGCACCACGCTACAGAGAGTTTAGGTGTAACAGACGCTTTGTACTGTACATGTGATTGGTCGAATGGCCAGTGGCGCGAAGCTATTGTTCGTAGGATTATGACTAAATGGCCGTAATGCAGGAGACCCCTGACCGCGAAAACGGAAGTCGTTGCGAGAGGTATCCTGCGCAGTACGAGAGGAACCGCAGGGTCAGACACTTTGTGGTTTGGTAACTTGTTGTGAGGACGTCGAAGTGCGAGAAGCAAGAAGAACGAACGTATACCCCAAAATAAATTTGAACCTTGGGGTACGGACTCACCACTTTGAACTTGTACCTCGCTAAGATTCTCATTAGCTGTAACATTAGGCGAATAAGTTGAGTTTACTATCGTCTGTACAGTATGTTCTGTAGTAGGTACCGTAAGTCTAATACAGCACTGTAATTTTATACATTTCTTGTGAAAGAAACATTTATTATTCAACTGCCATAAAAATTATTTCTATTAATGATGTCTCCAAAGTTTAACAAATTTTTCTGCGAAAAATAACTTATCAGAAATCGCGGCCGCCGTTTGGTGCGCTGCTCCGCGACGAAACAAGCTTAAGCAATGGCGACGTCGAACGGTGCATACTCAGTAAGTAATCCTACAATTTTTTGTTTATAGCATAGTTTACATGGATTATTCCCAAAAAAATTATACGTATTTTGGAAATATTGAGTCGAATTAGTCTAGAATCGATTAATTTTATGGAAGAAAACCTTTCAAACAGCTGTAGTCCGTAAACTTCACACGTGTCGGGCTGTGATTGGCCTAAGTATTTAAGAATTCCTACAACGCGAAATTCTTATAAAGTAGAACGTATCTACTGCTTTATAGGGGGAATCTACTGTACATGTTAATATTCATAGAATTATCTTAACTACCCTATTGCGTTACCCACATTATCTCACTTACTTATGTAAATCAACGTATGTAAACTTGCAAATACAAAATGTAAAAGTGAAAGTATATTGCAGAACTTTACCATCATCATTGACTTTATAGCCGAAATTGATAGAGTCCCACAAGAATATTCATGATTTTTGACTGCATTTGAAAGTTCTTCAATTGTTGTCGGTACTTTTTCATAAGCAGGATAAGTCATGTAGGAAAAGAGGACACCACTGTATGCTGATATAAGTACAGTTGTCATCAGTAGCCAAATTCCAATTACAATTCTTGAAGAAGTGCATTTATCTTGATTTATTTCACTTCCTAGAAAAAATTAATATTAAGAATTTCATAAAAAAGTAAAGTAGGTCATATCAAAGGTAGATTATTGCACGTTTCATAACTTTTATGCTATTTTTTATAATTTTGTCAAAGTTTATTCGATATACAAATATATCAGTAAACAGAAAATAAGTTTTAACTGTAAAAAATAATATACATTGCGATTATAAAAAAATTCACGTTGGTTTCCGATAAGTATTATGGAAGAAATCGTGTTGAAAATGAATAAGAGAAACAATGGTGTCGTTTCTTGGGTAATTACTCCCTCTTAAATAATTTTAACGTCTGAGGGTAATGTTTAGGTGGTCATATATTCAGGGTAAATGTAGGGTAAAACTGCCCTGTGATCTGCTGCAATTACTAATCGCATGACAAGCTTTGCTGAAAAAATTTTATACTAACAAGGGGACCTTACGGTCTCGGAAATTCAGTTCGGAATGAGACTTGGCAGGCTAGTAGTGTATCTCAAGGGTGTCCACCTAGAAGAATTGTAAAGCGCACTAGCCAGAAGATTCCGAGAAAAAAGGCTCTAAAGTTTTAAACGAAGCTCATATACCGATCAATTTTACGCTATAGCAATACAGCGAAATGGCTGAGTCTGTAGCGAACTCACTTGCCACGCAAGCGATCCTGCTTTCAGCTAACTTTTTTTTTTAATTCTAAAAATTGTAATAACTTTTAAATAAAGATAATGACTTAAAAATAAAATCAATTAAATCATAAATAACTGTCAACTTTCACACCTGGGAGCTAATCATTCCGTGAGTTTTGACAAGTCAGCAGCAAAAGTGACACTTTTCCATAACTTTGGACCTATTGTCTTAAGTTCACAGATTGAAAATAACAAGGAATTGAAAAATTCCATTGTTATTATAAAATATTATCTTTAATTCATATTTTAATAA
>NW_019388607.1:0-6483 GCF_000671375.1 Centruroides sculpturatus
TCACTTTTCTTAATTATAAAATCGAACGTCTCCATTCAATTTCAAATATCAGATATGAAAAAAAGTAAAGTTGAAGTATAAGACTTGGCCATTTATTAATTACTACTTTGGTGACAGGCCGTATATTATAAAGGAAGAGAAGTCAACAATAGGATAACAAGTCTGGAAAATCGTTGCTGTTTTCTAAGAGTTGGGAGATGTGCAATCACGTGTTTGTGACGTGTGTGTGGTCGTTCCGCTATTTTATATCAATATATCTTTACCTTAACAGTATCCGGGTCTGTTGAGATTGTAGATTATTTTTGGTTGGTTGTAATTGTGCGAACATCCACACCTGGAAAAGTGAAGCTGTCATTGCATGTTCATTGAAGTAATTATAGATAACGAGACGTAAAATTTGATATTATATTATTAATAGTACTAGATCTATAATTTTTATCTATTATTTGAAAAGAACTTTAAACATCACAGTGCCGAAGGATACCACTCCCATGGGCCTCACTCTAACTTTCATGTATACAAAACTTTGATCAATGTTAAATCTTGTTCAACAAAATTCTCTGTGTTTTGATAACATTTAATTCTCTATTTTTACTTTATTAACGATATTAAAACCGAAATTACTTGCAAATTGTATCTTAAATTAGTTGAACTTATATCTTTATTTATTATCAAGAGCCTATAGGCGTTAATAAAAAGAAAATTTAAATCGAATTTAAAGTAGCGTATAAGAACTTAATTATCTGTTTTACAATTTATGATACCGTTTATAACTTTATATAGCTTTAATATATTTTATCTATATCCTTTTCCTTTAATAAATTAGTGTTGAAAACGAGAAAAAAATATTTATTGTTATAAATAAGATATCTGTATATTCATTACTTTAGAAAGTTGTGCAGCTACTACTACTTGTACAACATAAATACATTTAACTGCTTAAGGGCTCTTCTACGTATCTTTAGAGCAGTTTAGAAATTTAGATGAATGCTTTTCTTCTCAGAATAATTCATTTAATTCTAATTTTTTTTAATATTATAATTTATATATAAATATTTCGAAGTTTTCGAAGATGGGGAAGTGTTTCCATCCGTCTTCCATTCATAACAGCTCTTCCCTGTTTATTATCTGTTAAAATAATAATAAAACAACCAATCAAAGGACATAATTGGCGAGTGTTTTTAACTAATGAGTGTCTATAAAAATTTAATGACGAAAACAACCATTTTTGTGCAGTTTTTCTACGCCCACTCTTAAGGATACACTTAATGGTGCATGACAGAAAGTAATTTGTTTAACATCTGCTTGACCCCCGTGCTCGTTATGAAAAACTTTCATAAATTTAGGCCCATATATTTATTGTTAATGTCTTACATTTGAATTTTTCTATCTTCTTTTCAAACATTTTACTATATTTATTTTCTCCAAACATGCGGAAAGGCAAGGAAATAAAAGGTTACATTGTGATGCTTCGAAAAGTTTTGGATAAGTTTAGTACGTTTTATTGAAATTAATATGTTATAGAAGTTGTAGATCCGTTAGATATTCTCATAATTTAGATTCTTTATGAATCTTGATGCTATTGTTAAAGATATAAATATCACTTTTATGTAGGAAAATGTATATGAAAGCTCTTATCAGTTCTTAACCGGTTGTACTTATGAAATTTTTGTTTCTTTTGTTTAGAAAATTTATCGTTTAGATAACTTCTTTAGAAAATTTTCTATTTTTTACGAGTCTTAACAGTCCTATAAATATTTTAGCATAAATTTATTGATTTAAATTATAAATTTTAGTTTTTAAAATTCTTCCTGGGGATCGAATATAGTATATAAATAAGAGAAGGTCTATAACCGTTTTTAACATGGTAAAGAAAGTTAGAGTTGACCATCGAACAATCAGTGGCAAAGTTTATTTTTCTTAAACGAAACCAAATCATTCGAACGTTTGTTTATTCAAAACTGAGTTATTTATGTTCTGTTAATGAATAAATGCGTTTATTAAATTTCCGGAATGACTTTATATTATCACAATGGTGGTTTCTTATAGGTAATTATAACTACTCGATATCTTATAACTGCATAAGAAACAATTGTTTTCAAACTTAAATGTCATTAAAATGAAGTGTGAATCGCTAAAAAGTATAAAAATAACTGTTAGATCGAGCAAATAAATAATCAAATCAACTGTAAACGGTTTAAAAATAACCACATCAACACTTAAATCAACCATTATTCTCGCATTAACGGCATTAACGTATACTTTTACTCGTTTATATCTTTTAGTAGAACGGCCACCATAAAATAAACAGTATACAGGATTGTGCAGCACTACTTATTTCATCCCATTACTAAGACGTGCTTCAGGCATCAGAAGTGGACAGTCCACATTAAAGAAGGAAAAAAACCATCCAGGGGAGGGAGAAAATTGTACATACGGTCTCTTTGATGTTCCAATAGACGTGTCTAATGATAGGAACTTTGCTACAGGCAACCGTGGGACACTAATTAAATTGCGCCTCAACCATGGTATTGTCCATGGCGCGAGACGTTTGCATCATGAGACGAACACCCACCTTCAACAATATTTATTTATTTTTTCATTTTTTTTCGACTTCACTCCGACTACTAAATGAGTATTCCAACCTCTCTATACGTTGCTATAGACGAGTTTGTCACCCTCGACTGATTTTAAACGAGATTTTCTAGTATTATTACTAAAGTAGTATGGTCCCAGACACTCGAAATAAAATCCACGTAGAAATTTCAGTTCGCAAACTTAAAAATCTTCTTACTTGGATGAGCTTTCTTCCAGAAGCATAATCATAGATTCGAAAATTTCTATGCTTATACAGCAATAAAAAAACGCATAGTAGACTTTACTGCAGCGATAATATCGAATGGAATTTTTGAATATCTAGTATTATAGTAGCTTAAATCACTTTTAGAAAGCCTTCTACTAACGCATCACAAACTTTAATGCACGTTTATATCATCGATAATTGTTATAGAAGAGTATTATATGTGTCGAGATATGGATGAATTATCCCGCAACTATTATTATCTCAGCATGTGTGATTATGTGGAGTTTGATATGCATTTCGTGATGCAATCATGTGAATTGCCAAGATTTATGGTTGTCATTCACAGAGAATGGTAATTTGCGACCCTTTTTTTTTTCATACATGAAAATACAATTTCTTTCCAGAATATTTTTGTGTTGTTTTTGTGCAATTGATGATGCTCTGAATTTTACTTCTGTAAGCTTATCATCTTCATCATTTTCTATATAATTTTGCTTTCGGAAGCTGGAAGATAATTAACATCCCTGCTAACGTCTTAAGCAAATTTCTCACAGGTTACATAAAAACCGAATTTTTTTTTACATAATTAGAACTCATCGTCGACATCATTATCATTATTAATTAATTAAGAAAAGCTAAAAGATGATTTAAATATTATGCAAATAAGAATTTCGACAGGAATTTTTAACATATCACCGCTATAAATAATTCATTCGAGTTCATATTTTACGTATAACATAGGTGATGCCATAAAGACTCCAAGTTTTCATAGGAGGAGAAGAAGGAGGAGGAGGGGGGAAAGTATATAGTTATTAAAACATAAAAGTGAATATTTAAATAAGATAACAGGAAATTGTTACTGCGATAGTACCAATAATTATACAGTCAAAATGCTAACGAAGCGATACCTACTTTGTTATCTTTTAAATAAGAAATTTAGCATCCATTAACATAATTTAGATGCAAATATCGATAAAAATATTTCAATATCTTTTAAAAAAAATCGCCCAGATATTCAACCTAAGCATTAATAACTGAGTTATACATACGAACTAAGGTGGTCCGACATTGTAACTGCTTATTTGCGTCGAGAACTCGAATAACAACTGCGATCAATTAGAAAAATTTATTTGGAAAAACTTTTGTTTGATTGATTGATCGAAGTTTAAATACACAAATCTATGATAATTGTTTTATACGATTTACTTTTTTTTCTTTTTACATAATTTAAAATTGTTTTTTTTTACAAATTTTATACCATTTTATTAACTATAAATTCATCATTTATCATGTAAACTTCGACAAAAAAGCTGATAATAATAGCAATAAATTATAATTAAATACTAATTTATAAGATTTTAAAATACATTTTAAATATAAGAAAGTTAAAGTTTATATCTGAAATCGTAGAGGAACGATTTAAGAGATTGGGAAATTCTCTGGAAGGAGAGACTTTCAAGCTTCTTTCAAGCATGATATTGTTGAAAAACGATTTTTAAAATCGAAAATAGATAAAGAAAATAAATATAAAAAAAGCACTTTACGGTTTGTTTTTGTAGGAAATTGTTTCTTCGATATCTATTGTTTGTATTTTTCGGCATCATCGAATTTCAGAAAATCTTCTTTAACGTGAAACGACTGTAACTTTTCAGGGATAAAACTTTTCAAACTCGCTTCCAAATCTCTAGAAAATGGTAAAATTTTGATGTTCAGCTATTGAATATTTAGCAATCTCTTTGGGCTTCCTTACACTCGATCGATAAGCCTTAGAATTTCAGATGAAGGTTAACGATTTCGCTAATCTGCATCCGTTTCAATGGATCGTGCGTGCGACTGCGAATGAAGTAAACCATTCATAAAGAGGATGTCGTGTGTCGGATCAAAATGGATGAATGGCTACTTTAATCTGAATCTCCGGATTGGAGCTGTCAATAATGATCTTACGGGCTAAATAATTATTAAATAAGTAAAAATATTCTAATAGTTTTAATATAAGAAAATCAAGGGAGGAAAAAAAGGATCCTTATTATATTGATTCATGAAAGATAATAACTCCAACGAGGCCATCAATGAGTAGGAAACTCAAATGTGACGAAAGCATGTTTTTATGCCTCCTGCATTTCCGTTATTATCAGTACTTTACAATGAATGGGGCACGAATGACAGACCACACAGGCTTAATTCGTATTTGGAGGCGCGTAATTATAGGCTATAATGTGATGATAAGCTTTATTAATACGTGTAATACTTCATATAAATTTAAAAAAAAAAAAATTGGATGAGTTTACTTAGCACTGTTTTCTGTTTCTGTGCTATTATGAGGCTTATAAAAGTGATGAAGAAAGTGACAATGGACTCAATCTTTTCTGTTTTTTTTATCAATTTGGAAGTAACCAAACAATAGAGCCATCTCTATCAATGAACGACATCACGTTTCTTGAGAAAGCTCTCCTTAAAGTAACTATAAAAAATTTAGTTCGGTCACAAAAGTTACGACTTTAGTTACAGATTCCATTCTCGCACTGTGGTAATAGAACATTGATAGGAATTCGGAGAATGAAGCAGATACTTTTCTTCCACATCTTATCTGTGAAAAATCGTTAAAATAAAATGCGACGTCGAAGACAAGTAACATTAACAAAGACTTTTAGTTAAGTATCCTTATCTTCTCAAGATAAGAGATATTTTCTAATGGGCTATATTTGTCCAAAATATGCCTGCGGATAACCGAAAAAAAATTTTTTATGCCCTACTACTCTTCTTACACCTTCGAGTTGTTAGGAAAAAAGGAGGGAAAGAAAGATTATATTCTGCTGTCGTCGCGCGTATCTTGGTATCATTAAAATCAATTATTATTATTTTTTTTCTCGTGCCAAAGAAATAATTATCAACCGCAACATTCACACTAATCAAAGCGCAGCGTGAAACTGTCAATTATGTGTGCTGCATCGATTGTTTGAGTCAGGTTACGGGAATGAGTAATGCTAGTTCCCAGGCCCTACTGATAATTTGACGTCAGACACTATGTGAGCCTCTTTGGGGATAGGTCGTAACGGCTACACTCGCCCACTAGGTGTTCCTCGACATGTGCACATTGAGGAATGTTACTTTATCAGAATGATTATTAAACCCAAAACACAAGTAAGTTGCCTTAAAATTGATCACTCTCGTAAGAATTCAGGACCGTTCACGCCCGAAGCGACTGTATTCCCGAGTTAATAATTTATAGTAAACAAACAGACATGCTACGACAACGTCATTGCAGTATTATTAGATCTATTATATCGATTGTCATACGCTATCGAAAGAAAAATAGGTCAGAGTGAGTTAAAGGGCGCTCCTCTTTTCGTCCTTGGGTGGCCCTCTTCTAGATAAAAACATTATTCGGAAATGTAAAACGTAATACACTAGTAGTGTAGGGATTTTTGCTTTTACAGAACATAAAGAAGCTATTATTAGGTGAATATGATGCGGATCGGAGCTTCTCCCCTCGCTAATCTTGTTGGGACGTAGCGAGCATCGAGTATAATGCAAGCAATGACATTACAAAAGTATGTAGATACGGTCGTTATCTCTGGAGTGTGGCGTGTCCAGATGGACGTGAGGCCGTTTCTCACACCCACCCTCTTATTGTGGTCGGATTGTATGCTGCGTACGCCCTTCGAGATACAAGAGCCTCT
>NW_019388608.1:0-6522 GCF_000671375.1 Centruroides sculpturatus
TAATATTATAAATGCCCCTCTTTACTTCCACGAGCCATAAAAATATGTTTTAATATATTTTTATAGGAGTATAACATGTCGTATTAAAATTGTGCAAGTTTAATATTAAAATCTTGAATTTCTTTGCGTTTTTTACTTTAAATTTTAACTTTTTTAACCTTTAAAACATTATAAATCTTATGATATAAATAGTTAATGTCACGGTAAAAGCATGGATAACATTAATACCATAGAAATAATATATTTCCATTAATATTAAACGCATGAAGTGGAGTATAATATCTTCGAATGGACCATAGTAGAAGAGAGTTAACCCTCCAACAAAGACTCTTAAAGAATTCGTATCTGTCTTAATTTTCATACTGTATTCGACTTGAGATGAATTTACTGAAACTATTCGATATATAGAATAGTTTTGAGTGCATTATCAGCGTCTGCTCCATTCTCTCTCTACTTTTCTATAAAAAAAAATTATTTAGGACGTAGAATTCGTAAAGAATAGTTAGAAAAATGCTAACAAGATAAACTAACCGTACTTCTTTAAACATGTGCATTTTTATTACATACTTTTGTCTTGTAATTTTCTTCTTTATAGCCGTAAAGCAATTTTCAATCAGAAAATATTTTTGTCTTTCCTTAAGGCGATCATCATCTTTTAGACATCTAAAACACTTCAAATCATTAAAAATTCATCCGGAAACGACAAAAGAAGCGTTAAGCTTTGTTAATAATCGAATAGTTCAATGTTAATTAGCATTAAAACAAAATTATTTTTTAACTTAATGTTATTTTATTTATAATTATCCTTCGTTCAACAATAAAAATAATTACTTTTCTTGTATTCTTTATGGTTTGTTATTTTTAAACTACAGATGAAACAGACGAATTTACTTATTTTTTTGTTTTTCTTTTTTTTTTTAGGTTATAACTTTTTAAATCTTGTAAATCTCAAGATCTCTCTTATCCCACAATCGTTCCGCAAAAGTAATATCCTATATGTTTTTATACTGTTTAATCTACTTAAAGCTTTTATTTCTTATAATTTTTTTCTTTTCTATTTATTTTTAATTTACAAAAATTCTTTTTCTCTTCATATTTTTCCACATAAAATACATCTACGTTTAATTAAATGTACGTTTTTCTTTATAGAAGCCAGCCTTACCCTACTCCAAACTATATTTTTCTATATATTATTGTACATAACCAAAAGAAAACTAATCTTTTCAAATTTTCGATTCGACATGCCTAACAAATAGAATTCCTTATTCATCTGAATATCATTTTTCTACTTTTTTTCCCCTTTTTCTTTATCTTTTTCCGCATTTAATATATTGTGAAGCGACTCGAGTATCGTTGCAGCATTCAAATAATAGCTGATGATATTCAGTTATACATATATATATATAACTACAAAGAATAAAAGTTATACATTTATTTATACATCTATCTACACTGATAGGGGATAAATATGTCTAGGGACTGTTTAAATTTTACAGGTTTTACATTCTCTTCACGAAATACCAAATTCTGGTCAATTTCACCGACTGTGAGTGGGTTTATCTCCAGCCTCCGGTTGCTATAGCAACCGGAGGCTGGAGATGTGTCGCCCAATGACAATCGCAACGTCCACTGTAGATAGAGGTGGCTTTCTGCCGAACGTTCCTTTTTTTTATTCACGATCACGTGACTTCCTGTAGGGGTGGAAAACTGGTGATTTTTGCCCAAGCGAACTGACGATTTAGCTTTCAATTTTTTTTCTTTAGAAAACGCATTCTGACGTATTTCACTCTTTTTCATTTTTTTTGATATCTTCTGACAGTGCTTTCAAAACTACAATCTATTGCAAACAATATCTTAGTGTCACGGAATCGGAAAAGAGTTGCTTGATCTGTCACGAGACGTCACGTCACGTTCAACTCGTTACCTTCCTATCTCACCCATGAGACCATAGCTCAGATTACGCTAACGGAGTGAAACGTGAAGAATTTTAAAAGCTCTTTGAATAAGTCCCATGATAATATTTCCAGTAATTGCTATCGGGTGACGTAGGATCAATGGAATCGCACTTTGCTAGACAAATCAGTCCTTATTTTCAGATAAGGAGAAATAAAGTAGACTTAGGATAAAGAGTGGCACACTTGAGAAATGACTTGAAATCACAGCAATTTAACTTACTATTTCTTCCATGAATTTACTTCAAAAATTGTTCACATACCTGCTGTTTCTCTCTTCCATTACTATTTTTCTCTTTACAATTTTAATATAAATGGATATTTTTTAGATAAATTTTTCAAATTGAAAGTTATTTTTCCAATTCACCTTTCAAATAATCAATTTATTTAATTGATAATATTATAAATGCCCCTCTTTACTTCCACGAGCGCATTCCTTCTTAAAAACTTGCATACTTAACGAAAAATTTCATATCATTTTCCTAAATCTTGCTTAAAGAATTTTAAATAACTACAGNTTATTAATAAAGGAAATTTGAAAGATGCTCCCGAGATAAAATTAGAAGGGATGAAAAAATATATATAAGTTATGTATATATATATATATATATATATATATATATGCCATGTCCTAAAGTGGATAACTTGAGAGATGCTCCAGTCAAGGAAAAATAGAAATAATCTGCAGGAGAAATTAAGAGAAAACAAGATTCTCTGAAGCACGATATTGAAAACTTTCTTGTAAAAGAAATCGTCTAGAGGAAATATTTTTAAAAAGCAAATTTGTAGAAAATGGGAAATAATATGCGAAAATATCAAAGAAAAAATTGTCACCGGAAAAATGAACGAAAATTGAAGTAGATCTGAAAAAATAGATTCAGAAAACACCGTTTTTCTTCCGATTTATAACAAAATGAATCTTAAAATATGAATAATTTTATATGAAAGACATGAAGGAAATTTTCTCCAGATGTTCTCTTTATATTTCTATTAGAATAATATAAAAATATTTTCATTTTCATTCTTCTGCTTATTTTTATTTATATTTGTTCATTTAATTTTTAAAATTTTCTAAGAAATTAAAATATCTTCATGGAATTTTTACTTTAATCTTTCATTTTAAATTAGTTAAATGATAAGTCTATAATGGAAAAATTAATTTGAATGCATTAATAAAAAAAAAATCCATCGAATCTCGATGCAGTTGTCTAGAAATGTTCGTTGAATCTTAATTTACATTCTTATAAAAGGGTTTTTATAGATAATTATACAATTTTTGAGTAAATTTATATGAAAAGTTTGATTATTTTTCAACTCATTTTCATTTTAATGAATTTCTTGTTCATTTAAGTCTAGTAAAATTTAACGATATACCCAAAAAAATTATCAATTTCTTCAGCAGTTAGAAGAAGACGACCTATCACGAAAGTATTTAGATATGTTCTAATACGCAAAGACAGTTTTCCTTAATCTGATTGGTTGATAAAGATAGAACGGTTACTGTGTTCTTTCAACCAATCAGATTAACGACAGTGTTAAAAGCATTTAGGATCTTATACCATTCCTTAGTTATAGACCACTCATGTTAGTTGGATCGTTTCTATCCAATTTTTCTATTTTTTTTTTTTTTCTATTTCTAATTCTTCGTTTATCTTCCTCTTAAAAATTTGCTTGGTTTTAACATTTATTTTTAAAATTTAAAACGAAAAATCAATTGATTTAAGCAATTTTCGTAGGGCTACAGTTCCTTAGTTATAGATTACTCATGTTAATTGGATCGTTTCTATCCAATTTTTCGATATTTTCTCTATTTCTAATTCTTCGTTTATTTTCCTCTTAAAAATTTGCTTAGTTTTAACATCTATTTTCTAAATTTAAAACGAAAAATCAATTGATTTAAGCAATTTTCGTACGGTTACAATTCAATTCTTTCTTATTGATCATTGATTGTTTTACCTTCTCTTAATATTATTGATTGAAGAGCAAAGATTTTTCAAATTTTTCAATCATTTTCTCATTTTATTATTCATTTAAATGTTGTTTTATTATCGAAAAAGCATCCAGTCTTACCGGAATAAAAGAATTTTAATCCCTGTTCTAAATCGAAATTGATATAAAACGATTATAAAGAAACAAGATAGATAAAATTTCATCAAAATGTAAATTTTATAGATCAAAAAACACACTTTATTTTAATTAATTTATATATATAAGATGTATTTGATAGATTTTCCTTTGATTAAAAAAAAGTTATAGGAGAAAAAAACCTGCAATAAGTAGGAGAAATAAGTGCAAAGCAGCAAGTCGTACTTAATGGAGTGAAAAATACAAAAGTAGAATTCCCGATTTCTATTTGGTGAAGGAAATAATAGCCATGGACTCCATCGACGGAAAATCAGATTGTCGATGGAAACTTGGAAAATCCGGAAATTGGTTTCCGTGGTGTCGAGGTTTCGTGTTTCTACGATCAATAGAGCGTTAATTTTCCACTTCTGAAGTGCTAAGCTTAACAAGTAAGTACGATCAGGACAGCTCGCTAATTAGTGAATGGAACTCGCCTTTCCATCCACCATCTTCCTAGCTTTATCATTGTATATAAGCGCACGACACGTCCTCTCTGTTCTGTTTGAGGCACCCTTAAAAATTTCATGTTATTATATTAGTCGATTTGTTATTTTCTGTAATAAAATAAGAAATTTTCAACTTCAGGTTTTTTTTCCTTTTGTACATTTATCCAGTTAACGTTTATAATGTCTGTAGGGAGACACCTCCATAAATCATTGAGTTTGACACTCCGAAAACGACTTTTGTTCCAAGAAGACAACTTTAGGTTTTTCTTGAGAGGAAACTAAGAGATAACTTATAAAATGCGACTTTTTTAATGTCTGGAAGTTATTGTATAATAATTATAAAAGCTCTCTCTCTCTTCTTCTTCTTCTTCTTCCTCTTCTTCTTCCTCTTTTTCTTTTTTCCTGTTACTTTTAAGTCGTCGATACTAAAGATGCTCTTGAGAAAGCGGTTTAGATATGCCGAAGACAGTTTTGAAAGATACTCTTGAGGATAAATTAAAACAAAAAAAACAAAAACAAAAAGAGAATGTTTAAAAGGAATAATGTAGAAAAGATGCTTCAGACGATAGATTTTAAAAGATTTTTCTGCAAAAGTTTTAGATTTATTAATAAAGGAAATTTGAAAGATGCTCCCGAGATAAAATTAGAAGGGATGAAAAAATATATATAAGTTATGTATATATATATATATATATATGCCATGTCCTAAAGTGGATAACTTGAGAGATGCTCCAGTCAAGGAAAAATAGAAATAATCTGCAGGAGAAATTAAGAGAAAACAAGATTCTCTGAAGCACGATATTGAAAACTTTCTTGTAAAAGAAATCGTCTAGAGGAAATATTTTTAAAAAGCAAATTTGTAGAAAATGGGAAATAATATGCGAAAATATCAAAGAAAAAATTGTCACCGGAAAAATGAACGAAAATTGAAGTAGATCTGAAAAAATAGATTCAGAAAACACCGTTTTTCTTCCGATTTATAACAAAATGAATCTTAAAATATGAATAATTTTATATGAAAGACATGAAGGAAATTTTCTCCAGATGATTGATGCTAATAATTATAAATATGAAACTCCGAGAGAATGCATAAAATTCGTAATTAACAAAAATGAAATTTCACTAAACAAAAAAAATTGAAATAATAAATAAAAAAAACTTTATAAATTTTATTACGAAATTTTAAATTTTTCTAGAAATGAAATTTTTACTCATAAGAAAAAATTGAAGTTTCGGTTCAAATTAAAAATATTTTTTTTTCTTAGTTGAAATTATTATTCTTCTCTTTACTCTTCTATACAATTTATGAGTTCATTTTCTACTCTTTTCCATTTTTAATAAACAGTATATTGCTTGGAAAAGTTTATAAAATTCTTCAGAGTACGTCCGTGAGAAGGTTCGTAGAGTTTAATTAAAATACGTAAACTTAAATAAAGAAATTTAACAATTGATACTGTTTACTTTTGTATATTGTTAGAATCGATATGATTGGAGAAATAATGATTTATAATACCAATTATAAGAAGCTTCCATTAGATATATCAAATACGGCATTAATGATATTACTTGGGGTGTTTGGATACCTAACAAACAGCAAAAAAAATGCAATTTCGTGATTCAGTATTTTGGTAGAATTCCAATCTACTTAATATGAAAAACATAGAAAAAAAAACTTCACTTAAATTTAGATGTTAGTTGTTTTTTCCTTATAAACTGAATTATTTTTAGTATTTTCATAGCTTGTTGCTCTTTCATTTTCAAGTTTTTTCCCTTCTTCTTTTCAAAGAAGTTCGAGTTTTTAAAGTAATTCCCCGTCTTATTATACCAAAAGAAAAAGTTGTTGTTGTATTAAATTATATAAGTTCTTTGTCTTAAATTTAATTTTTGTGCCCTATACATTTTTCGTTTTAGTTAATTATAATAAAAACAAATTCTTTCGTCACTACTTATCTGATAATAGGCGATGCATCGAATATAAGGAATGCGGGGATTTTTTTAAT
>NW_019388609.1:0-6513 GCF_000671375.1 Centruroides sculpturatus
ATTAAAACAGTAATTTTTTGAAATAAAGTTTTCTAGTAAATTATTAAAATGAATATATCGTTCATCTATTTTGGGATTTCCGTTATTACACCTTAACACCAGTAATTAATCAATTGAATGTAGAATTGTTGGTATACTTTAACATACTCTACTTATTATTGCAAAAATATGATTTATTAAAACAGTAATTTCTTAAATATTTTGAACAACAATCACAACAGTGTACTAAACTATAATGACATATATGATGTTATTAATACACATCTATCATTAAAACAAATATAGATGAGTGTTATCTTTTAGTATTAACTCAAATAATAGACAAATAACACAAATATAGTAAAAACAACATTCTTTACTTTATTTTGTTATATATTAAAGAAGCCACAAGAATGAGATAGTGGTCTTAGTTAATATTTTAAGTTCTCAATGAATTAAGAAGCTGAATAATAAATTGACTGATTAGTATTATGAGTTCTAGTACAAAAGTTTGATACTAACCAAGAACATAAAACGATTAATAAATATAAACAACATGGAAAACAATGATTAGTTGACACAAGTTAGAAGGAAGAAATCATAAAGTATACAAAAATACCTTGCTTAGTGCAACTTCATTTAGTTCAGGATTCAATTAATGTGCAATGATTCATTATAATGCAGTAATACCAACCTAATATGTATCAGAGAATTTCTAACAATAGTTTTAAAAATAAATTTTAATAAATACTGGTAAAAAGGTAAATAAATAATAATAAAAAAAAAATGGATGAATACCATTTCAGATGTTCTATTAACTTATAAATTTATTTTAATAGAAAGTAATGTAAGAAAGAAAAATACAAACAATTTTTCTAATTACATGTAACCTGTAAGTACTGTACCTATTTAATGAATAAAGATGTTAAATCATAAAAATATTGTACTATACATGCTGATAGCAATATTGCCTATTTATATTTAGAAAAATCAACAAAATTCCTAGCATAGTCAAACTACTCACCTATCCTGTTATCTTTTGGTGATATGTCATTTGGACTTTTTTTGTGCATTTTTTAAAAAATCTACTTCTGAAATAATTTTGAATAAGATCCAAACGAATTACATAGCATTAGCGCAAAAAACTATTAAACACATTTTGTTGCTATCAAAAGTATCATGCAAAAAAAAAAAAAAAAAAGGACAACTCTCCTATTTTATTTCATTTTCATGTATACTTTTTTTTATAGATTCTATTATTAAGTCAGTTTTAATTATTTTTAAGTGAAAAAAATTCCTTTTTACATGAATCATTGTTTTCCTTATTAAATATGTTCCATGATTAGTGCAGATTCAACCAGTATAGTAATTTTCCAGAATGCATTCTATTATGCTTGCATCTTATAAATTATACTGATATAGGAGAAAATGCATATTGATCACAATCCTTTATATTAATATATAACATTAACATGCAAGCAAATACTTCAATAATGCATTTCAATAAAAAAAATTTAATTCATTATTACAATTTTTGCAGAATAGCTAAATTCTAAAACAATTCAATTTTCATGTTTTTACATGTCAATAAGAGGATGGAGGATGTATAAATCAATCTAAATGTAAGTTAATTGACATTCATATAATGCATAAACTACTTACGTCATTACTTTTGCTTCATCAATAAAATCATCTTCTGACATTGTACCTTCTTTCATAAGTTTAACTGCAACATCAGTGCTACCTCTCCATTTTCCTTTTCTGACAACCTACATTCATAGATATTTATTTACATACATGAAATTATTTTAATCTCTAATTTATTAGTCTAATAAATAATAGAACCATAAAATGAATTTAACTTCATAAATAAATAGAAAAGACTTTAAAGAAATAATTTCCTTCTGAAACTGAATATATTTATATTATTTCAAACTATAATAATATAAATATTTCAAACTTTATATGTAATATTAAATCTTAAAATTCAAACAGTTCTAGAATACATAGTTAATCCAAACACTACAGTTTTAGATTTATGCATGATAATAAGTAAAAAAAAAAAATTATTTCAAAATGCACTTCTTTATTTATACTGAATACTTTTTACTTTCATTATATTGTTAATTTTTTCATATCTTCCTTCTAAACTGACTTCTATTCTAATAATAATATTAATTAATGGAACCAAATTGAAATATTTTCATGTGGTTATTCAGAAACATTCTAGAAATTCTTATTCTGACTTGCATGCTAATTTTAGTTCTATATCCAACCATTGCATTTTCAATCTAACATTTCAAAGATATTAAAACAATTTTTCTATTTTAATAATAAGTAATTATTTTCACTTTAATCACATTAAAAACATTTAATGAATTAACCACTGTAATTAAGAGGGCCATCACTAAATATTGTAATAAATTATTATGTTACAAAATGAATATGTTGAATAACTAATAATATTCTACAGCAGGGGTGTCCAACCTTTTTGTTTCTCTGGGCCACATTGGAAGAAGTCATGGAGTTTTGGGCCACAAGTATATATAATATACTTGTGGCCAAGTATATTTTTGCCCAATCCTTAAATATACAAGTATACTTAACATGTCTAGATTATAGTAGTAAGTATTAAAACTTTATTACAAAAAGGATATATAAAAAAATTACTTCTGCAGACATTTTTAATTTTTACTTAGAAATAGATATTCATTTATTATAAAGGAGACACAAAAATTTATTTCAAAAACACAAATATTTGTTTTATTTGGGTCTCTAATTAATAAAAAATGACAAAACACCATTTTAAAGTGCATTTTTATTCAACTAATATATTTATAAATAATATGTGGCCCAAAAAGTAGCCAATGTGCCAAATGATATTTTTTATGCCAAACTAATAAAAGGATAGCCAATTTTCACGCAAAGTAGCCAAATCTTGCAATGCTGGAAGGAATAACTAAATAAAGCTGGAGTTAGGACTCAAAGGATTATAGACCCAAAAGCATGGAAAGGAGAGAAAGGACAAAAGATAAAGAAGTGAAGAAGGTTGGAAAATTAAGGGTCAATATTTGCATAACAGGTCTCACTACTTTTTATATTTTGGCCTTTCTCTTCTTTCCCCGAAGTTGAGTCTATACTTCTTTGAGTCACAATTCCAGCTTCATTTATTATGCCTTCCTCATTCACATATTTCGAAATATTTTAAAATATTTCCTTTCCACTCAAAAATAAAACATTTATAAAGGTTTACGGCTTTGTGAAACTTCTTATTTGAGTTTATGCCATTGAAATAAATTTATTAATTTGCTGGTTTTGTTTACACGTTTATTGGGCCACATTGGAAGTTGCCTTGGGAGGCATGTGGCCTGCAGGCCGTGAGTTGGACACTCGTTCTACAACATTAACCTATCCTGTGTTATTCCCGATATATCTTGAGGTAATGACCTCTGACCTCGACTGGTTGACCCAAGATATCTCGTTCATCAAAACATTTTTGAAACTAGATGTCACTAGTCGTTATAATTTTTATATTAAAACTAACTTTCGAAATATAATGTTTTTACATGATTTTTACAAAATTTATTAATATATCTATTTTGTTTGTGATAAATAAAAAATAATTTTGAACATTACTATAGCCACAATTATTCTTTTCAAAAATGTGTAATTTTCATTAGGTTTAACATTGATGAAAATTCAACATGGTATCACAAGCAACGAAGGATTTAAACATCCGATAGTTTAAAATACATGGCAATCCATAAATTATCTTTGCAACTTCAGCTATCAATACAAAAATCAAAAACTAAAATATTTTCATGTGGTATTTTTGCATTTATCTTAAGCTTTATATGAATACTTCATTTGCAAATGTGTCCACAATTTGTAATGTTAATTTCTGTATAAGTGTTTCAGCAAGCAGAAATAAAAACAAAGTATTATTTTAATTAATATACTAAATATAATAAGATTTATTTATGTCAAATTGTATTGAACTTTTAAGTAAAACTTTGAAAGTTTGTGTTTTACAAGCAAAAATATGATATTATAAACAACAAAACAAAATGAAAAGTTTAAATATTTATGAAAATATTTAAGGTACAGACATCAAAACAAAATTTCTCATTTTGTTTTGATGTCTGTACCTGTAAAGATGTAGTTCTAATATATATTACAAACAACATAATATATGCCCAAAATAGCATACAGTATTTTATTTTTTTATTGTAAAAATTCATTATAATTAATAACTGTAATATTTCACTGATGTAATGACTGCAATCTAATAATTCATAAACAAAAATGTTAAAATAATACCAAAAATAACCTAAAAATTAAATGATAAAAACTTATCTAATTTCATTTCAATTTAAATTAATTTCACTTATTTACATATTACTAATTTTTATTTTAATTTGCATTCAGTAATATTTTTAAAATTTATGTACAGGTCAGTTTTTTGTTTAGTTTATTTCATTACCTATTTGTGTAATTCATTTTGATGTAGATTTATTTCAATTCTTTAAACATAGTTTTCAGCCATAAATTTAAGGAATAATTTTTATTTTAAGTTAAATATCCATATTTTGATGTGCAATTTCAAAAACATTTGCCAATTTTTTTGTATTCTGAGTAATATTAAAAACTAAAACAATTTAACTATTTCAGAAATTTTAAATCTGAAAAACTTTAAAAATAGTAATATTAGTTCCTTATACTTTTAAGTTTTTAAAGTATTTTTCCATAAAATCTTTGAATATATTTATATTTAAAGATTATTTAGAAAAATATCTATTAGAAAATATTTATAAATAAAACAAGTAATTATTTATTGTGACATTGTCACTATGCTGGGCTGAAATCTTTTTATCATATTTTTTATTTATTTAATTTAAAATATATGCTCGCTACCTCAAATTAGTAATGTCTTGCCTGTGTACATCATATTTTTCCTTCAACAACAGAGTCATGCCAGTCATCTATCTTACACCTTTCACAGGAAAATTTTTGAAATGAAATAACATGACTTCTGATTTGCATTGAAAGTTTGTATATAGTTAATCAAGGCCTCCTACCCCTAAGGTTTCCATATCTGGTTAGGTCTTTCATCTATCTTACTCTGTTCTCAAGATTAAGAAAAGACAGGACAAACAGATAGATGGATGACAGTGGAAATTTAAAAGTTTACAATTTTTTTAAATTGCAGCAGTAATAATAGTATTAACCAGATTTTTTATAATATATTTCATTATACTATATGATAATTTTATTATTATTATTATTATTATTAATAAAGAAAAACAATTCATACATAAATTTTTAATAAAATTTGAGCCGCCGCAAACTAGGGCTTTGCGAGAGCAAACACGCTAGCAAACGTGCGCTAGACAACCGATGACGTCGAAGGCTCCGCCCATGTCTTCTTGCCCACGCTGTTTTTCCTTCGCTAGCGCAGCGATACGAGAGTACGCTCGCTGTTCAGATATTTCAACAACTAGAGTATTTACGCTAGCAAGAGAGGACGGGAAANACGAAGGATTTAAACATCCGATAGTTTAAAATACATGGCAATCCATAAATTATCTTTGCAACTTCAGCTATCAATACAAAAATCAAAAACTAAAATATTTTCATGTGGTATTTTTGCATTTATCTTAAGCTTTATATGAATACTTCATTTGCAAATGTGTCCACAATTTGTAATGTTAATTTCTGTATAAGTGTTTCAGCAAGCAGAAATAAAAACAAAGTATTATTTTAATTAATATACTAAATATAATAAGATTTATTTATGTCAAATTGTATTGAACTTTTAAGTAAAACTTTGAAAGTTTGTGTTTTACAAGCAAAAATATGATATTATAAACAACAAAACAAAATGAAAAGTTTAAATATTTATGAAAATATTTAAGGTACAGACATCAAAACAAAATTTCTCATTTTGTTTTGATGTCTGTACCTGTAAAGATGTAGTTCTAATATATATTACAAACAACATAATATATGCCCAAAATAGCATACAGTATTTTATTTTTTTATTGTAAAAATTCATTATAATTAATAACTGTAATATTTCACTGATGTAATGACTGCAATCTAATAATTCATAAACAAAAATGTTAAAATAATACCAAAAATAACCTAAAAATTAAATGATAAAAACTTATCTAATTTCATTTCAATTTAAATTAATTTCACTTATTTACATATTACTAATTTTTATTTTAATTTGCATTCAGTAATATTTTTAAAATTTATGTACAGGTCAGTTTTTTGTTTAGTTTATTTCATTACCTATTTGTGTAATTCATTTTGATGTAGATTTATTTCAATTCTTTAAACATAGTTTTCAGCCATAAATTTAAGGAATAATTTTTATTTTAAGTTAAATATCCATATTTTGATGTGCAATTTCAAAAACATTTGCCAATTTTTTTGTATTCTGAGTAATATTAAAAACTAAAACAATTTAACTATTTCAGAAATTTTAAATCTGAAAAACTTTAAAAATAGTAATATTAGTTCCTTATA
>NW_019388610.1:0-5734 GCF_000671375.1 Centruroides sculpturatus
ATTTTAAAATAAATTATATTTACATTAAATAAACATATCAAATTACAACAAACGTTAAGGGTCGCTGTGGGTCACCATGACCCGCAAGGGTCGTTTTTTCGTAATACGTTTCGCGAACTTCAAAAATGGTTATAAGTTCCGATAATAACAAAGAATTTAAGAAGCTACTGTTGCCATAGCTATATTGCATTCAGTTAACGGTTTGGAATTCAGTATTCGAATCATATCCAAATTATGAAAGGGCCGAAAAATGTTACTGGGATTTTTTCTCAAAAAATTTCTCTAAAGGAAGCTGCAAATAGTTGGAGAAGTGGGGGAGCAAGGCTATGCACGCTGTAATCGCAAGAAGAATTGTTCCGCAATTAAATGCAGTTGTAAATGCAAAAGACTCTTCTACAATTTAGTGTCATAACAATTTAAGTTTTTGCAATAAATAAAACTGTATAACGTTATTTACATAATGTATGTGTAAGATTATTATTGGTATTTTTTGTTTTCTGATTCAGAATGTACTGTTTGTTTTAGGTTCAACAGCTTATTTACATGTGCTGTTACTTAAGATTTTTCTTGTTCTGACATTTATCATATAGCCTACTAGCTGATCAGCCCGGCGTTGCTCAGGCAAAAAGTAACGATAGCAATAATTAAGATTATTACATTATATCCAATTTTACTCGTTTTCTAAAAATGCGAAAATTATATTGCTATGTTGCCAGACTAATTAAAAAATGTTTAGATGGGTCTAAAAATATGTTCGATTTCCTGCAAAACCGCAAAAAAACTGCATCTGCGCCTGTAAATCTTGCACGTCGTTTTCTCTTAACAACTTCTCTCTGCGGATAGAATTTTGAAAAATTCCTACTGTACATTTTCGTGACGTACCCTATTAAAACGTAATAAAAAACGCAAAAAACCGCATTTAAAGTAGTATAATAGAAACCGATTTCTTCGTGGAAAGCCTTAACCCTGTCTCTTTTTCCCGCGGGGGGGAATTTCGAAAAATCTATTCTTAGTGTACGTTCTCATGGCCCACCCTAACTGTGTACCAAATTTCATCCTTCAACTTGTTACGTTTGGGCTTTGCGCTTATTATTAATCGGAGTGGCTATTTCAAAAAGCAATTTTGGAAACTAAAAATAATATTGTCGACGATATCAACTTTAATATTCAAAAAAAAATTCAGAACTGGTAAGAGCTCTTCCTCTTTTAAGTTTGGGCATTGTATAAATAAAAAGTTGATTTGATTTATATTTAACAAATACACTAAGTACAATTTACACAGTTTCACACTTTATTTTCGATTTATATTTAGTCACTGTATCACTTTGACTACTCACACTTCACTGTTTGTTTTTATTTACTCACTGAACTACTTTGAGATTTTTACTTCTTTTTCGGTTTTTCCTTCGTCACTGACGTTCGAATCCACGACGAATATTCCTTTATGTACACCTACCAATGTGTAGTCCCAGCCATACCAAAAAGGCTTCGAATGGCCACAATGTTCCAGAACATTCTACAACATTCGAGAGTGTTCTGGAATGTTACACCATGATCTGGGATGTTCCAGGATGTTCCCGGACGTTCCAGAACATCCCAAAACATTTTGGAATGTTTTAAAATGCTCTCGAATACTCTCGAATGTTCTTGACTGTTCTAGAAATTTCTAGAGGGCGAAATTTCCAACCCTTATATCTTCAATAGAACGCCCTTCAGGTAAAAACGGGAACTTTATCATGTATGGGGGATAGAGGGTTACCACACCATATAACACCCTTGATCGTACCGGGACTCGTTTTTGAGTTCTAGCGGCACATTGCACACTTACCTTCATTATATATACTGAATGATTAAAAAGTTGCATTTTCGTCTTTACGTAACAAAAATATTTTTATTTCACATGTGCATACTGAATGTTGACATTTGCTGGTGTAAGAGAGAAATAATGATATTTAGCAAATATTTCGTACATATAACAGGGGACTGTGTAAATGCTGTCATTTATCGGAAAATATCAACGTTTGCCAGATATCGGTCTCTCACAGTGACATAATAATTATATAATTTTATATAGAAATATATTCAAATCTTCTATATTTGCCAGCGAGAAGTGATAAGCGATTATTTTATGATATTATTCGCGTCAGTTAATTGGAGATTATCAGAAAAACTAAAATATTAAAATGAAATATCAAAGAAATTGCTGAAAAAATTATTAGTGAGAAAATGCGAACGAAGACATGTACATGTGGACTAAAGAACTTCGACTGTAGATGATACATATACACAACTCACTATACATATTAATAACTTTTTTATATCCCTTTCTATAAACAATTTTTTAAAGTGATTGTTTGTTTAACTTATAGAATTACACCACAAAAATAGTGTAATACATTATTAGTTATTTTATATCTTAGAAATAATTACACGATTGTTTATGGGTTTAATTCATATTGATATAGAGGGGGTGCACGTGACGTCACACGACTCCGCTTACGAAGCGAGCGCCATATTGAATGCTGTTGGTTTGGTTACGATCTCGATATTGTCATTAAACTAATTTTTTTTCAATTTTAATTTTAATTTATCATGGTTCAATACACTACCAATTGAACTGCTTACAGTTAGAACAAAAGATTCTGTAATAAACAATTGAAAAAATTGTAACAATTTGTTGTGCTCTAATAAACTTATCGAACCGTGTAGTTCCATTTGATTAGTATAATTTTAATTTGTTATAAAAACAATTTGTTATTTGGGGGTGGAAATCTTTTGTCAACTGAAATTCCAATAATATGTAAAATAACTAAATAAATTTTGATTATTAGTCAAATGAATTACAATATTTAATCAATACTGTAATACTTTTTGGGTCTTCATTTTTTTGCTTATAAGTGGCAATTTTTACATCAAACCAAACAATTTGCTGTACAGTAAAGTATTTTATTTTATAAAATTTATACGTTTTTTCAATCTTTTCGTGGGAGTAGAACTGGTTGGGAAGAACATTATTTTACAATTAGATCTGGTAAAATACAGTGCACAAAAAGACCTTACTTTGTTGCACAATCGTTGCCCACAACAATTAATAGCGTGTAATGTGTTCAATGTAAATGAACTTTTTAGTCCAAACAACAAAATCACGGTAAAGGGATTGCAAATAAACAGCTGAGTCTAAATTTGATAATAGTACACATGATCTTTTTTTAGTATAAATTTACTCATTTTATGTAAAAAGTTTGCAGGGTTTTCTTCTATATTTTCATCTCTTCTACACAATGAGTACTTAATTTCTATCAAACCTGCTCTATAGCAATTGCAATTTACACTTCCATGCAGTATTGCTCCAATGTAAGGTCAGGAGGAATTTAAGTGAAAGCCACAAGCTTTTATACTAAAATTTTCATGTATTTTGCATTTTAATCTTTTCCTCATCAGAAGCAATTTGCTTATGTTCCCAACTTCATGCAGTTGCGACACTAAAAGAGAATTTATTAGTGTCGCAACTGCATGGGGTAACAAATTTTTTAATTAATTAATTAATGAAACTGGTGGAGTCTATATCTGCTCAACACACACTTTTCATAACAGAAGCAGTTATTCTACCTGATCTATGCACAAACCACAGCTTGCTTCTACTCTGTGCTAATGTTTTCTATAATAAAATCAATTTTTACATTTGTCAGAGGCAAAGTTTCAAATACTGTCCTGCAGTGATTTAACAGCTGATCCCAGGATAAGGCAGCTTTTTTGGCATCAAATAGAGTTGTAGTGGATTCTTATAGAAATATAAATTGACATAGTGTGTAAAAGAATTAGAGTAACTTGGCATCACTGACAAAATTGCAGCAGTTGGATTATGACCAGAAATTTTTATTCAAAAACTGCTCAAATTCTCTCTTACTAGGTTTATTTATACAAGTATTTCAAGTTTTATCACGTGACAAATATGATTTTTGTATATTTTTTTCTTCAATGCATTGCCGTTTGCTTGCAGTTGCAGCTGACGTGAAGTTTATTTTCCGTAGTGGTTTGTAACCGCAATTTTTTACTTGTGACACAATCCAATTATTTAGTCGGTCAGTATGTGTCTGAGAGCTCCTTATTTTAATTCCTTCTGAAATGGCAAAAATAATGGCACCAACTTGAGAGCAAGAGGTAGATTGTCCAGCCATACAATTGCAATGCCCAGTTATTACCTTTCCATTTTTCTTATAATGGGTTTTAGCTAAAACCCATACTACTAAAGCTGGCTGCCATACATTTTGTGAGTAATTAACCTGTCTACAAAAAACAATGTAAGACACTGCTATTTACCTCTAATAATATATTTAAACAATAATATGTTATTAAATCACGCTTCTAGCCCACAACATAAATTAAGATTAAACTAATTGGCCTAATAAACAATCCAATTTATTATAGCCACATTTATGACATCAGGGATTGACTGGAGCAAAATAGACTAAATGTTTACAAAATAACCGGCCTCTAATTAACAACAATCAAATTTTTAGTAGAATGCATTTCAAGCATCTCTGTGTAAATGAATTAGGCTGATGCGGGGTCAATGTGCTTGAAATATGCTGATGAGATGATTGAGATGCATTCTACTAAAATTTTGATTGTGGTTAATTATAGGCTGATTTTTTGTAAAAATTTAGTTTATTTTGCTCCAGTTAGTCTCTGATATAATAAATGTGGCTATAATAAATTGGCGGGTTAATTAAGCTAAGTAATTTAATCTTAATAATTCGTTAGACTTGCACAACACAAATAATCTTAATAAGTCGTTAGACTTGCACAACACAAAATCATGGGGTCAATAGAAAAAATTTGATAGTAATTATAAATACAACTTAATCAACTTAAAAGGTGACTAAATATAAAATTAAATTCATTTTTAAATAACGCAGTTTATGTTATGAAAAATGAAAAGTCTCAAATAAAGATACGTACAATTTTTACAAGCAAAATTAAATTATTACGAACGGATCTTGATAAAATTTTACAAAAAATAAATCCGCTCGTCAAATAATTATGAGCATCTAGTGATTTGTATACATTTATCTGATTTAGTGTGAAAGAGTTAGTTGTTAAAACCAAATAATTTACTATAACTCCATGTTTTATAGTGGGCCACGTGGTTAAATCGTTAGATAAAAAATCCGTTGGTTTCATTTTATATGAATCCCATCCAATAATAGAAATTTTTTTTTTATATTATATCAAATCATTATGGTTTCAATCGGCTACATAGCCAGGTGGTATGCTTATCTTCCACGTTGACATAATAAGCGAACGAGCAAGGTAAACAATATCAATATCAAAAGCGCTCAGCAACTAAATAAAGAGAAACAAAACACCTTTTTTGCCGAGAAATACATATAATTTTTATTTAATGTTTAAATGCGAGGGATGCGGAGAGCCTACCTTCGGCATGGAAATATTTGGTTAAAAAATTTACTAGAAACTTCGACCAGAATTAGTACATTGAAGATTTATGTTATTTTTGTTTTATTGTTGTATTTTAATTTTTATATATTCTTCTGTTATTTTTTCTCTTGTAAAATTTTTGACTTAAAATTTTTAAGTTCTGTTCATGGAACATTTACGTTCCATTTTAGTTTTCGACCTGAAGATGGCCTATTAACTAGGCTGAAAACGTTTGTTTTTTATAATTATATTTATTTTTAGCAAGGTAACGTCAAATCAGCAACCAATATGGCGG
>NW_019388610.1:6413-21619 GCF_000671375.1 Centruroides sculpturatus
AATGTTTTTTTTCGAAACGATTAGTTAAAAGCGAAAATTAATCAATGTTCTTTTTATTAAAACAAGTACGTGGGTCACCATAGAGAAAATGAATTTTCAACATTCTTAGAACACATTACACTGAAATACATTTCAGCAGTGGCGTAGCCTAGTAGGGGCAGAAAAATTTCACAATGAATGATAATAATATCTTGTAAAAATTTGAACTATTTCATTTTATATTTTTCTCGCACCTACGATTCGGACCGATTGAAATGAGCACGGAATTTTTTATTACTTATTATGTGACGAAACTGAATCTTAGTCTTTTAAATTGAGATACCTAAATAAGGGCTGCGATATTTTCCTTTGCCCCAGGTAGCTGATACCCACGCTACGCCACTGCATTTCAGTTACTTGTGGTCTTTTATGCATCGTGTGAGTATCTTTAAAATATTATATTTTAACTTTGAAATAACACTTTATAATAGTTCTGTATATGTATATGAACATATATGAGATCGAACTGTGTGCGTAATGAAACTTCATGTATAGATGCAATCTGTTATGTGTTCAAGTTATCTCTCTCGCTGATGCATTATGCTAGTATCTTTTTAGTGCTTTCTCCGCGTTATTTTTAGTGTGTTTGTTTATATATATATTGTATTGTTGTGTGTTATTCATCGATTTTTAACAAATTTTTCCTGCAATTTTTCGGGTCCATAGCTGTTGAGCACCAGAAACAATTTCTACCGTTTAGTTTAAAATTTCACAAATTAAAAATTAAACTAAAACTAGTCCACTGTTGATACATATAGAACACTATATAAAAATCCGTTAATCTTGTACCTTATAATCTATTACTCTCTGATAATCTAACATTATTTCAAAAGTTGTCAATAATCCGAATTGTTTTATTATTGTATTGCTTGCTATTATTGTTCATATGTGTTGGTTAGTATATTCTAGAATTTGTACACAATACACGATATATGTCTTCAGAATATTATATGTAAAAGAATTAACGTTAACGTTGATCTTATGCAATATCTGTTTTATTACCTTCGTACACTTATTTATAATTATTTTTAACAGCTAAATCTTACACTGTATTATGTTAAAACTGATTACAGAGAATAAAGCATAGTGACACGAAATGAAGAAAATTGTCCGAATTATTGAAATTGTATTTTACTTAGGAAATCTTTGGAAAACAGAAATGTAAGAAAATGTGTAATATACCAGTTCTGAAGATCAAACAGAAAGTGTTTTTTCGGGGGGGATATTAAATACTATATGTTAATTACTTAATCACGAAGAGAAAACTTTGAAAAGTGTAATTTATTCTGTTTGTGTAACAGGTGACAGAGTGATATTGTAATCTCGCATATGCTGGAATAACTAATTTATTTTGTATATGATACGTGTACAATATTCGTATTTTAAAATATTTATATCTGCAATATCCTTATTTTAAAAATTTTTATATCTGAGCATCTGTATAAATATTTTTGACAATTATTTCTTCGCTTAACTTACAAAATCACATTACAAATTATATTAATATTTATCTCGTATGTTAAAAATTATTAAATTATTGTTTATGGCTTTGATTTATTTTAATTTAGATGATATTCGTCATGATACTTCAATTGGAGCTAAGTTTTGTACTCATTACTTATAGTGCTAATCCAAAAATGCAATATTTGCTTAACAGTAAGTATTTTTCTGCATTTTTTACTATATAAAATTAGCTATTTATTGGAAATGATAACTTATAGAAAATAATGCTAACTTTTACACGAATTACTGAAATGTGCCTTTATCCTTTACACTAAAAATTATTTGTATGTTCTGGGTATGTTATTTTATTATAATAAATATTTTTATAAACAACTCTTTTTATTCGAAGTAAATACTACATTATTCCAGATATGAGACTTGATAAAGACGTGGAAAAACTACAAAATGTGCTTGATGATATTGCATGTGCAAGTTAACATAATTCACCTAAAATGTGTCTTGCTTGATATATCTGTAATTATTTTCGTTACAATTTAATTACATAAGATAAGATTTCAGATTATGTGAAATAAAAATTCTAATAAGATAAATACATATTGCAATAAATCCAAAGTGCAATAAGTTACAATTATTACGTATTTCAGAAAAAATTAAAAATTAAAAATATGTATATATATTTTTTAAATATTGTAAACGTAACTTGTTTGTTTGTGTAATAATTTGGCAAATAATTCTGTTTTTTTTTGTATTTTTACCTTATATTATATTAATAAATGTAAGTAAAGTAATTTTTTTACTTGTATTATTTATTTTACTTTTATTAATAAAAGATTATTTATAAAGTTATATGTTTTGTAAAGATATTGCTGTTCAGTAGGTATAACAGATTGTCCAGAGATATTTTAACTAATTTAATATTTGTGATTTTTCAGTAGCATTTCTCACTTTCTAGAGATTGTTTATAGAAACACTACATGATGTTAGCCATTTTTAAAGTCTCGTTTTAAGATTGGGATTCATGCTAGAAAACTTTTTTTAACATAAACATAAAATTTTCGAATATATCTACATAATTTACTAAATCCAAAATTGCAAAATGTTGTATATGAACAGTTTATTTTTAGGAAATTTCAAATCGTCATTTATTTATGAGTAGCTTGTGTTTAAGGCGTTACTCGGATATATAAGAAAATAATTTAATATAGTCTCGTCAGCTTTATTCGGTAACATCGAGAAAGTCGGCATTGTTTAATACTCTAAGAAATAAAACATATTCAGAGAAATACCTACAGCCCACTGGTGACCAAGCAGATGAAACTAAAAACTGGTAGTTGTTATCGGGCTCGCGTTTCACCAACGTGGCTACTTTGGATAACGGACTTCAAAAAGATTCCTCCTCTCTAGTCTTAAGAAATTTTAATTCAAATTGATAAATTAAGACATCTCAAAGCAAGGTTCATCTTCCATGGTAATGCCTCCAGGTAGGATTTTCTAATGGAAACTGCTGCTATTACATGTTAGAGAGATTAATAAGGCCTCTTAATTTGAAACGTTATTCACACCAAAACATTAGCGTTTTAACAATAATCTAAGGCCGAAAATTATCACTAGCGTAACGTCTGTCGGACGATATTCAGTCGATAGCGAATGGTTTCTTTATGTTATATGGCGTAAAATCGGAATCTGCTTGTGAACCCGTTTATAACTCTGTGAAAAAGTTTTATAATACGAAAGGAGGCAGATTCACAGATTACAATATGTTCATGTAAATGTACATGTAACATGTGGATATCATCAACCAGTTCAAGCAGTAAGATTTGGAATGACAACAGTGCTAAACTGTCAAAATGGTGCATCATTAACGACATTTGGTTCGCATCACGTAACAATGAAGACTGTAATTGCATGCAGCCCGTGGTCTATAGAAGAATGCGTCATCGTTTGCTACCTCGAGAATTAAACATGCCTACTATTTCTTAAAAAGCTGAGGGAAACAATAACAGTGAAGTGGAAACTACAACTCACAGTTGCAGCACAACTTCACATAAACCCAAATCATTCCGAAAAGGTACTGTACTTATCCTATGTTTCTCAAAATGACTAAGCTGTTTGCCACAGTAATTCATCGTTGACAATGGATTTCATGTTTTTATAGCATGTTAAATCGAGGGAAATTCCCACAGTCTGATGCATGATAAAACATAGATGATCATGAGCAGATATGCAACAGTCATGAAAACCTTAACCCGAGTAGCGGAAAACTCGAATTTACTGTATTTCTTTGTGTTGAGCAACAGGTAACATAACAGGGCGAGGCCTAAACTACTGTGAAAGACACGAAGTATGCATAAGTTTTTCTGTTGGCAATGCATGTACACAAATTCTAGTTATTTGAACTTCAAATATTCATGTTGTAAAATATAATATTTTTCCAGGGAAAAACATCAGCCCACTCATCATGAACTAACAAATGTTACGCGCTGACTGTAAATTTTAAAGCCTAGTTTTGACACTTCAACATACGTTTAATGGCCATTAGCTTAAAAAACACAATTATTTATATCAAACAAGCTAATTACTTTACCTGTTACTAATTCTGCTGCGGGGGTAAGACACATAGGACAGTTTCCTTAATTATAAAATACATAGAAAAATAAAATCAAATTCAGAAAAGTTTTGTATGTTTCAGCCGTATTAAAATCCATTATGCTAGTTATATATAAACTATTATATTTTGAGAATGAAAGCAATCTGCTATACATATTCAAAACTGTTGACAATGCAGCAAACATGTGCAGGTAATATAACGGTTTAAAAGTGAAGATTAGGAAAACCAGTAAAACTGCATTTTATGTTACCTGGCGGCTCATACCATAAAGTTAGTAAGAAATTTAACTGCAAAAAAATTGTCAATTTCTTTGCATTTTCTTTGTTTTTTTTGTATTTTTCACTTTTGCAAAAAAATGGACATTTTCAATCACTATTATTATTTGAAACAGCGTGTTTGCTAGATTGAAATGAAAGCTTAGTGGATACATTTTGTTGTCTCTACGTTCGTTGTCTACAAACAAATTAAAATTAATTAATATTTCACCTAATAACAATATACTATTAATCTTAAATTTTTGAGTTTTTTGAGAGTTGTTATATTCTGATATTTATTAGTTAATTCAAAAGTTATTTTTTAGTTTTACTTCCCGGTTTTTATATACAACAGTAAAAGTATGGCGGTCTGTAAAAAATTATTCACAAGGTTTCTATTTTTCTTTAAATTTTCAACGAATCTTGAAACATCCAGAAATGCAAAAAAATTCGAATTTTTTTTTGTACGTATGAATGTTAGTTACATTACAGTTAAATTACAGAAATACTTAAAGAGTACATCATTTCCGTTTCAAAAAACAACAACTTCGAACAACTTCTTATCTTTCATTCATATTAACTAACAATTTTGATATTTATGTTATTCAAAACTTCAGTTTTTACTGCGAAAAATGACTCAAAAATAGAAAACGAATGAAGATTTATTAATGCCCTACTATACCTGTCCTTCATTTGTATAGGCTTAAAACATCACAAATATGTCTTTCTTTTAGACTCCATGTCATCACTAATCACTGTGATCACTGTCAATATTTAATAATACTGTCTGAACTCTTACCATCCTACATTTGCCTATTTTATTTGTCAACTTATTACTCATTATTCTTTAATTACTTCTAAGTTATTATGTGTATGTAAATACGTTGTCTAAATATTAGAATTTCTTCGTTTTCCTCCATCAGCATATATTTGAAATCCAAGAATCATATCTACTGACTTTTCATTTTTCTGTCAATTTTGTTCCTAACTTTTTTGGTTTAACTTTAATTCTACTTTACCTGAGTAATTAACACAATGTAAATTTTGAATAACATATATCATAACACTTTTCTCACTGAAAACTATAATAATTCACCAAATATTAATAAATGAAAAATAGATATGGGTTTAACCTTTATACTAAGTTTCCTTAATAACAATTTAAGTCTATCGCATTTTAACACATGGCTTAACATTTCTATGAATTGTCATAATTAAATGTATACAATTCTCATCAACCCCTTTTTTTGATTGAGAGTTCTGGGAAATTTCGAAAGCATTCCAAATTAATAATGTATATACACTATTAATTATAACTTTTTGACTAACTTTTCTTACTTTTAACGAAAACTTTCAAAAATATTTAAAACTGGACATAAATTGTAAGCAAAAAACAGACAGTCTAATCAATCTAAAGTCTGAAATCTTTAAAATGACTGTTAATATAAATATAAATATTAACGACATTTACGAATAAACAATGTTCAAAACCGACTTAAAGTAGAATTTATATACGCTCTTTTAAGAAGACATAAGCAATATCTAAGTTACGAACGACAAAATTTCGTTTTTAGAAAGATTTTCGAATGTTTATAGCTGACTCTTCTTTGCTCCTGTCAAACTTACGCCGTGAAGCGATTTTAGCGCTCGAAATGGCAGAAATACAATATTTATTACGCCAGTATCGTAGCATTATAGCTATTGGCAGCACAAGAACTATTATATCTATCAACTCTAATTTTATTATTTTGTATTTAAAAATATAAAAGTCATTTTGTAAATAAAATTTAATAACAGTGAAGCAACTCGCTGTTAGATTTTTTAGAAACATTATTATTTAAGGTTATTTTGCATTGTTGTATCTGCATGACTATTTATAAAAGTTAAATTCCCAGATTAAAATTGTACAGAACGCATAAAGCGATTTTACAGACTGGAAAGAACTACAACCATTAATACGATTAATTTAAAAGAGTAGGAAATTTCATAGTATAGACATTAGATGCTTAGTAATAAGCCAAAGTATAATTAACTTTTACGTAGAAAAAATTACTGGTAATAGAAATTAGTTAAAATGCTTAGTAAATTTAGTTGTTATATTTACTTGTTGATGAATTATTCTTAGCATTCAGTTAAATATTTATATGCTTCACTGTAAAATTAATATGAAAAATTTACTTTTTTATATGATTACGAATACATTTTTCTTAAATACATTTGGAAAATAATTTTAAAATTTACTTCCAAGTTTTAAAGCATTTTTACTTTTTTTTAAGTAAATACGCTTTCAAGCTTGGAAGTAAATATTTAAAGCACACTACACTGAAATATATTTCAGTTATTCAAGGTTTCCTATGCATCATGTGAGTATTTTTACAGTATTATACCAAAAATTTAATAATTATATATATAAATAAAACATATCTATTATCAAAGTTGTGCAGATGATATTATATAACTGGAATCGGTCAAAAGAAAAACTTCGGACTTCGATTTATGAAAGTTTTGGTAAAAATTACAATTCTGTGCAACAGTTGATCGCTAATTAATAATAAACAATTCATAAAATATTTCAGTTAGTCTTGTAAAATAAAATAGTTTTGTCAATCTCAATGTATCTATGCTGTCCAGAATCTCAAAAATACATAACAGATACTTGTGCGCAATTATAATTATTTTATTTTTTTAGTAATTTTTCGTTGAAATTTTTGATTTTTTGAGCTCGATTATATGAAAACTGCGTCAAAAAACGCAACACCTTAATTTTCTGAGAAATTTAATATAAAGCAAACGTTTTCAGCCAAATCTCTAGGCCATCATCAGGCTAAAATATTCGAATATAAACAATAAAGAACAAAAATTTAAATGCAAATAGAATAAAATAACGAATGTAATATACATATACATGTATAAAGAAAAATAAAATAAATAACAAAATATGTACAAAAATACAGGCACAGGTTAATTAAATATTAAAAATATTATATACTACATTATATGAAATTCAAAGAAATGCAAGATATGCAAAAATACTAAAATCAAGGCAATAAATTAAAAGCTCTCTAATCGTTTAATTAAGTATTTCCAGGCTGAAGGCAACCCTTCAGAATCTCTAGAATTAATGCATGCATCATGAAATCTTCTCTTATATATTTCAATTTTTCGGCGCAAATCACCTATGACGGTTAATTTACTGGTTTAAGAATAGTTGTTTCGTCCCATTTGAAGACTGAGCCCTCAACTTGCGTCAATTACGATAGTATTCTGGTGTTAGATCCTTTGCTGATATTGTATTTATGTTTTTTTAAACTGACTCCTAAGTTTCTATTAGTGACACCAAAGTAATTTTTACTAATGTCTAGTTTAAGATTTTCATACGGAATCTTGTATACTCCCGCACTTTTTTCTTTACCTATGCTGTCTTTGGCGTTCCTTGATAATATGTACAGGTTAGGAGCTCTCTTGAAAACTAACTTGCACTTTTTGCGGCTGAGATTTCCTTCATTATGGCTTTTTTCTTTCTATCATAAATGAACTTTTCGATTTTGCCGAAATTTCCGCTTCGAGCCTTAGTTTTGTTTATTTTGTAATTTCTGATCAATGTTGTTATCATACCAGCTCTGTACCCTAGTGACCTGGCAATATGTAATTTTCTATTAATTTCTTTTTGCCAATCCACCACACTGATGCAATAGAGAAAAGCCCTCTAGACAAGGGCACGGATGGCAGCCATTTTGTATTGGTAGGGATCGTTCAAATGGGACGGAATGTACAGTGGGCTAAGTGTCGGTTTTACGCACACCTTAGTGTGAGACCCGAAAGGCCCCTGGGTCTAAATTAATATTTTATTTGTTACGTTAAAATATTACTTTAATTTTATATTACTTTCAAATATTACTTTAATTTTTGTGAGAAAAATACTGTTTTAACGTGGGAAAAACCCAGATAACAGATGTTACTTCCTTTCACAAAAGAGAACATCCTCTGACTTTCCCTTATCAGGTTAAAAATCTGGCTCAGATGGGAAATAGTTACCCCTCATTCATCCCCCTTTCGTCCGTTCTCATGAAAGAGTTACTGGACGATGATTGGTCGGAATTCAGGAGATATAAGGGAATGTAGTCCGAATTCGGGGAGTTCAGCGACAGATCCGAAAGCATACAAACTTCACATACGTTTCCCTCCTGATGATCAACGTCCTCAGACGAGTCCCATAGACTAAGTCCCGAGTCTACACGTAGAAGTGATACTTTTATATTTTGTGCACGTATTGATCTCCCATACGAAGATGTAACTGAACTTGCATACAGAGAAGAAGACGAACGACATCTGAAACAGTTCGTATGTTTATAATAATTTTGTGAGCTCTCTCTCTCGATCGCGCATTAGCATAGAATAGGTCGTAGCCTCTAGCTTGTCGCTTAATTGTTGTTTTCGATTATTTGTATTCGTTTGTTTTCGAATTATTAAATTTACTCTTGTTAAATATACCTAATGTCTTTTCAATTGATTTCGAATCAGATCGCATACGCGTGTTAATCCGCGTATAATAAGATTGATTAACTGGTGTCAAGGAATCCTGACGAGAATCTGAACTTCGCCGTTCGGATCATATAGCGATTATCGCCCTCCTATATAAAAGTTTGGAGAGCCGATCTCACGATCGTGCGCCAGTAAGTGATATAAGTAATTTACTTATACCCTTGGTAACTCTCACATTAGTGGCCAAATGTCCTTCTTTGAATTCAACGTCAATATCTAGAAAATGTATTCGTGAAAAACATTTCTGTTCAATCTTCAGCAGTCTTCTGTTCATGATCGTTGTTGTTAATCTTGTTAATAAATTCATCGATTTTTTGGTCATTCTTCCAAATTACCAAGACATCGTCTACATATTTTTTAAAATACACAATATCATACAAAAAAACCAGAATAGGTACTTTATTCTAATTTTTTCTATACAAGCAGACACAACAGTCCTGACATGGGCCTTCCCATCGGGACTCCTCTTTATTATCTGTACTGATGACCATTAAAGGCGAAAAAAATTTATCACAAATAAGGATATTTTCTGTAAATTTTTTTATTAAGTTTACCTCAATGAAAACTGCACCATTTAATTAAGCAACTTAAATTCTCGCTTTAAGAGATTTTCTGTTAGAAAATTTATTTTTTTTTGCTGAAGATAAAACTGTTAAATCTATCTTCTAAAAATTTATGTAATCCAGTAATAAAAGTAGAGTTTTTGCAATTTCAACGCAAAATTTTGTACATGGTCAGTTCATTTTTTATGCTAATTCCAATTGTATTTTATTAACGACTATTGTATGTACCTGGCATTATCTGGTTTAATCATGCAACAATTTAAAATACATTAAATTATTAGTTTTACGAAAATACTGTTAAATAATAAAAATATTCGAATCCTTGTATGCAACATTTTTCAGTTTAATAAAAAGAAAATAATTTATGTTTAAAAAATAAATCCATGTTTTCAGGCTGTATAAACTTTAGTGTCGATCCAGGGTCTGAGAAATATCATACAAACTTTAAATAAGTTTTAAAATAAACATTAGTATAAAGGACACAAACGAGATTTTATTTATATACATATTAACATATGCACACATATTCTACATTATTTGTTTAATTTTACAAATAAATCAAATTTTTGTAAATTTCAGAATCTATTCCAAGCAATTTCATTCAGAAAGAATACATCGTTCATATTGTAGAAGAGGAATCTGTTATTTTTTGTGAAGTGACTTTCTTCTATAAATCTGGCAATCGGCGATTTCCATTTACTGAAGAGATTGAGAAGTCTACTTTCATACAAGTAAAAAAGAGTTACGTTAAAATTGTAAGTTATTGATATTATTTATTTAATTAAACTGATTAAACATTTTATACTCTAAATTTTTATTGCATAATTTTTAGTGAAAAATTATTGCATAACTAATAGTTTACAGTTTATAATATTAACAACAACTTTTAAATATCTTCAAAATGACGTTGTTTTTATTACATTTTCAATTTGCCAATCTGTTGCCAGTGACAAAGCCATCGATCTTCACTTTCTGGCTGGTCACATGGAATTTTCAGAGTTTTGTCACGAGCACACACCTAAGTGAAGCGAGTTTTTCTTAAGTATTTTCTGGAAATACTCTTACAAGCAGCTCGCTTATGTCTCAAGCTGCCATAACTCATCGAAGTAAAAAATCAATTTTTTATTTAAGTATATTAATGAAAACTTAAAATAACTTTATTTTTATCTGTGATAATATATAAAATGCTGTAAACTGTATTTTGTAATAGATTTGAGTTTAACGATTTATTTTTCATTTTTGAGTCTTCCACACTGTGGAAGCCAACAGAGCATTTTCTATTCTTGTCGTGGATTAGACAGGCTTAAATTTAGAGTTATCATGTGCTGGAAACTGGAACTAGATATAACCAAGACTTAATGAACATAAACATTTTTCGTTTTTATTGTTTTTGGCTTGTTTGTACTCTCTGAGAGGTAAGGTACTTAAAACCACAAAGGAAACAAAAACACACATTTCGTTGTGACTTGTCTAGTTTCGGTTTTGGGTTTTTCAAACCGATAATCTTATGCCTTAACTTTATCGAATTGTAAAATTAGTTGAATTCACGCAATATAAAACTAGGACAATTCGGCAATAAGAAAAGATTTTCAAAAGGTTATAAAGGTTTACTGTCTCATAGACTACTGTTCAATCGTATCGTCATTCACAACTAATTCAAATCTTATGAAAAGTCTCGTGACTAAAAACAATTTTAGATGTACAATGTACACTACATTGTACTATAAAGGTGCTTAATTCTTTTACAATAAATATTTACTTATTGCAACATTATTTATTGACTAGTATTACTTTTTGTAATTATTGTACGTTTAAAACATAGTAATATACTTAATATAAAATATTTGATTAACTACATTACCTTACTTCGAACTTGCAGCAATTAATTTCTTGATTTGGCTAAAAATATCAGACTTGGAATGTTTGTTATTCCAGTTGCAAGTTTCCAATCTGATCACTCTGCGGTTTTATTAGATTCTTTTTGTTTTATCATTTGCAAATTTAAATGTGTTTCTGTGTCAGTAAAAAAAAGTGGGAACTAGACATTTTTTTTTCTAAATTTCAGCTTATAGATGAATTTTTAGTTATAGTTCATCTTCGATCCAAACATTTTCATCAATTTATTTGTAAATTTTTACAGTATAGAAAAATAAAATTATTTCGAGGTAAAAGTCTCGCCCCTGTTCATATAAACTTAAGAACTTCATAATCAAAGATTCCTGTCTACTTTTAAACGATTACAACTTAAATGCAATTATTTCTTGTGTTTCATACTTGTATGTCATGCCATTTTGAAAACTGACTCTTACTTTAGCTTCATTCGATTCATGTATCATTGTTTGTACATATTCGAAGTCTCCATGATTAAAGTTTTTATATTCAGAGTACTTTGTAACTATATTCTGTAATCAAACTGACACTAAAATTTGTGTACAGATCATGCGACAGGGAGCCAAAAATTGCAAAACAAAAATGTAGTTGGAGACTATTGCAAGGGTTTAGTTTTTATGTATTATTCGAAAATGTCACAACGTTCGTATACATAAAAGACCGTATTAAACTACATATGCAAATCCTCACTGCAGATTAATTTCCATCGAATATAAACTCAAATATTATAATTATGAAATTTCAGACTATAGCAATCGTCACATATTGTGGAATATTTTTCTAATCAGTAATAACTCATTTAGAAAGCATGCCAATATAGGGGGAAAATACATGAAATTTTGTAGTGTTAAAATATTACGCAATCGTGTAAAATTTGTGTGATGCGTACTCTATCGAAACGCTTTGAACTCTTTTCTATCTTTGCAAAATCGTTTCCGCATTTTTTGCATACTTTGTATATAAATTTTAGAGTAAATCCGGTGATTAGTTACACATATAGTGTGCTTTGAAAAAAAAAATTATCTATGGCAATCTCCATAACTGTAATTTTTTTTCAGTATCTAGGCATTAAAATACAATCATTCTATGGTCATCGCGGGTTCAGCAAAACCCCCGACCAGCACAAACAAGAAAATTGTTGAAAGCGATCGACATAGCTGAAACACACCATACCCTAAATATTTCCTGTAACACTTTGATCGATCAGATGGAATTAGAGATTTCCCATAGTTGTACACTCTTGCTTTCATTAAAAGTAACTTCTTTTATAACAAGTTCAGCTCACTTTTGCTAACGATATGAAGTACAATATTATTAAGACCACTTGTTTTTATGTTTAGTGTAATTATATATTATTATAAGATATAATTATTTGTTTTCTTAAATTATTTTTATTAAATGTTTCAGTGCAAAAATCATTATATGAATTCCTGTAAAATGTACAATAGAAAAGAAAAAATGACTGAAATGAAATCGTTAATACCAAAGAGAATAAATGTTGTTGTAGATTTCGTAAGTATAAATAGTTCTAACGTCTAATTGTTTTTTTATTTGTCAATTTAATATAATATACCAATGTCTCTGTATGATGTAGTAGTTGAAATACAATATAGATATGTATGACGTTTAAAATTCAGAGTAATTGAGTTTGCAAATATTTAAACTTTATCGTACTGTACATTATATTTTAAATTATATTTCACGCAGTCTTCGACTTCCGGGCATAAAACATAAATACTTCTAATTTACTTTTCATATGCCAAATTACGTCTTTCTTACATTTTACAAAAAATTCTAACTTATTTTGTAGTGGTACTTTCGGTACAATGGCTGCGGCAACATCAGCTCATTGACTGCATCAGCATGGTGGATTTGTGGCTCATTGGTCATTTGTCATCTCGCTTTTATATGTTCTTATATTTTTTCCATTTTGTTCATTCAGTCTCCAACATACTCATCTATGAAAATTTTTGCGTTCTTTATTGTAAGAAACGCACTTTGTTTGTATATTTATTTATGGTTTATACCGTAACCTTGTTTTTTAACTTTGTATAGAATCTTGTACTGAAACAACCACTAAAGCATTTGCCATGGGCTGTAATGTCTTCTTTCACATTTTTTTAGTTCTATTTATTTCACACTCGGTCTAACATTTTTTTCGTCTCTTCCTTCTATTTCTTACAAAGTTTATTCTTCTGCTAAATGACAAACTGTTCTTGTACTCTAACGAAAGTAAAGTGATACTTTCGGTCAATTTTAGCTCACGTAAGTAGAAGTGGCACTAATCACAAAATTAAATTTACTCAAAGGAAATAATCCGAATGTTGAAAATATTCAAGTAATTTTTTAAAATGTGAAAGTATTTAAGGTTTTAATATCGAAGAAAATTAACAGAATAATTGTATGAAATAATATAACACCAAAACAAACTTTTTTTATTTTTACACGAATAGATCGAATAAGTTTAATTTTATTTAAGCTTTACCACTTTTTTCGTTTACTTTATCTAAAACATGACATACTCATAGTCTAATTTCTGATATTTTATAAATTAAGATTTCAAATGATTTGGCGAGTAGTAGATTTATTATCAATACTAAAATTAATTATTTTTATGGATATTTGTCTTATATTCAGGTACATGACAGTTTGAAATAATATAACACTGAAATTATTTTGAAAAGGTTTTTATTTTTACGTTATAGTTTATTTAAGTGTTTCCACTTTTTCTTTCGGTTTATCTAAAGCAAGACATTTCTGCACGTAATAATTTGGAAATTAATTTTTAGGATATAAATTATTTTTAGATCAAAAATTTTTCGAGTAAATTAAGATTATAAATAATTTTAATAATTAGGAAACTTTTCGATTTATTTCATTTTTTAATATAAAATTAATATGCGATAATAATTTTTACAATTTGTACTAATATCCGATGTGATTGAGAATTATTAATATAGGGGAGGCCGGGGCAACTTCAGCATACGGGGCGAGATTGTCAAGCGCTTTTTTAAAAACAATTTAAAAGGAGACTTTGGTTATAGGTTAGGCAGTTGAGTTTTATTGGTGGCTTGTTGAGTGTAGTGTTTTTATTGTTCTCCAACAAGCGTAGTTGAATTATCAAGCAAATTTTTATTTTCGTTCAATTCCATATAATATTTTGCTTCCATTAATATTGAATTGGCAGGTTTTGTTATAATTCCATAATAACGAAAGTTACTTTTCCTGTTAGAAGGATGTAACTTCAACGTATTCACGTGGCCAGATCGTGGCTTGGCATTCTGTTCTCAGGGTTGTACTTAATGTTTCGAAATCATGACTAGCGGGGCAAGATTGGCAACATAAAGCCAAATTAGAAACAAAGGATAAAAATAAAAAATTCGAAACTTGCAGATCGGAACGGTTTTAGAGAATGCGGATTCAAAGTAAACTAAAAGAAAGAGGCAGAAAAGTCCTATAGCACCGGAAAATGATGGTGAAAATACTTATTGTATATATTGCAATGAAAAATATGGCATTATTCAGGAGGTTATGCTGTAAATGTAAACTCTGGGCAAATATGAACTCTACGGATGTAGAAAACGAGTATGTTCAATTTATTTGTGATATGTGTAGAGAATAAGAAAATAAACAGTATGCTTTTATATTGCTTTTACATTGGTTTAGGATGTTTTCATTTATTATCTGTTCGATTACAAAAAAAACTCAAACAGATAATAAATGAAAACATGTTTGCATTCTTTTTTATTTATATATGTCTTTGAACTTGCATTTCGTTGTAATAATATTAAATAGGTGTTGGATTTGTATTTCTTTGTTTTAATAGTGAATTCCAACTTATACATT
>NW_019388610.1:22484-27421 GCF_000671375.1 Centruroides sculpturatus
TTCTTAACTATAAACTTCCATGCAGAGGGAAGACTTTCTGCATCCCTCGCATTTAAACAGCCTTCTTGTATACATTGAATTATTTAGTAATACAATTACTAACATATCCAATAAAACTACTATTTTTACTGGTTAGAGCTCTTATTAAACTTCTTAACTATAAACTGCCATGCAGAGGGAAGACTTTCTGCATCCCTTGCATTTAAGCAGCCTTCCTGTATTTTACTCCTATAAATCTGCAACTTTTCTGCCGTCAACGCCAAAGATGGAGAAGATAAAAGTTTTATGATGTCTGCCTCATTCCATTTAACTACAGATCCTAGTGCTTGCGCCATTTAAGAGAAAATTATTGCATTAGACTTCTTTCTGATATTATAACTATGTTACTTGATTCTAAGTCCTAAACTCCTGGTGGTTACTCCAATATTTTCTTTTTTAACGCCAATTGCATATTTTCATAAGGCATTCTATAAACCCTGCTTTCTCTTTCGACATTATATCATCTTTATCATTCCTGAGGATTTTGTATAGGGGAGATCGGGGCAAGATCGGCATGTTAAGCTTTACTTAAATGTTGTGTAATAAATACTGCTGTAAACTGAAAAAAACCTTTTGCATATTGTCTATTGGAATGTTACNATTAACTACATTACCTTACTTCGAACTTGCAGCAATTAATTTCTTGATTTGGCTAAAAATATCAGACTTGGAATGTTTGTTATTCCAGTTGCAAGTTTCCAATCTGATCACTCTGCGGTTTTATTAGATTCTTTTTGTTTTATCATTTGCAAATTTAAATGTGTTTCTGTGTCAGTAAAAAAAAGTGGGAACTAGACATTTTTTTTTCTAAATTTCAGCTTATAGATGAATTTTTAGTTATAGTTCATCTTCGATCCAAACATTTTCATCAATTTATTTGTAAATTTTTACAGTATAGAAAAATAAAATTATTTCGAGGTAAAAGTCTCGCCCCTGTTCATATAAACTTAAGAACTTCATAATCAAAGATTCCTGTCTACTTTTAAACGATTACAACTTAAATGCAATTATTTCTTGTGTTTCATACTTGTATGTCATGCCATTTTGAAAACTGACTCTTACTTTAGCTTCATTCGATTCATGTATCATTGTTTGTACATATTCGAAGTCTCCATGATTAAAGTTTTTATATTCAGAGTACTTTGTAACTATATTCTGTAATCAAACTGACACTAAAATTTGTGTACAGATCATGCGACAGGGAGCCAAAAATTGCAAAACAAAAATGTAGTTGGAGACTATTGCAAGGGTTTAGTTTTTATGTATTATTCGAAAATGTCACAACGTTCGTATACATAAAAGACCGTATTAAACTACATATGCAAATCCTCACTGCAGATTAATTTCCATCGAATATAAACTCAAATATTATAATTATGAAATTTCAGACTATAGCAATCGTCACATATTGTGGAATATTTTTCTAATCAGTAATAACTCATTTAGAAAGCATGCCAATATAGGGGGAAAATACATGAAATTTTGTAGTGTTAAAATATTACGCAATCGTGTAAAATTTGTGTGATGCGTACTCTATCGAAACGCTTTGAACTCTTTTCTATCTTTGCAAAATCGTTTCCGCATTTTTTGCATACTTTGTATATAAATTTTAGAGTAAATCCGGTGATTAGTTACACATATAGTGTGCTTTGAAAAAAAAAATTATCTATGGCAATCTCCATAACTGTAATTTTTTTTCAGTATCTAGGCATTAAAATACAATCATTCTATGGTCATCGCGGGTTCAGCAAAACCCCCGACCAGCACAAACAAGAAAATTGTTGAAAGCGATCGACATAGCTGAAACACACCATACCCTAAATATTTCCTGTAACACTTTGATCGATCAGATGGAATTAGAGATTTCCCATAGTTGTACACTCTTGCTTTCATTAAAAGTAACTTCTTTTATAACAAGTTCAGCTCACTTTTGCTAACGATATGAAGTACAATATTATTAAGACCACTTGTTTTTATGTTTAGTGTAATTATATATTATTATAAGATATAATTATTTGTTTTCTTAAATTATTTTTATTAAATGATAAGATATAATTATTTGTTTTCTTAAATTATTTTTATGAAATGTTTCAGTGCAAAGATTATTATATGAATTCTTGTAAAATGTACAATAGGACAGAAATAATAACTGAAAAGAAATCGTTAATACCAAAGATAATAAGAGTTGTTGCAGATTTCGTAAGTATAAATAGTTGTAACGTCTAATTGTTTTTTTATTTGACAATTTAATATAATATTTCATTGTCTCTGTATAATGTAGTAGTTGAAATACAATATAGATATGTATGTACGTTTAAAATTCAGTGTAATTGAGTTTGCAAATATCTAAACTTTTTCGTACTTTACAGTACATTATATTTTAAATGATATTGCACGCATTTTTCGACTTCCTTGCATGAAACATTAATACTTCTAATCCACTTTTCATATGCCAAATTATGTCTTCCGTACATTTTACAAAAAATTCTTACCTATTTTGTAGTGGTACTTTCAATACAATGGCTGCGGCAACATCAGCTCATTGACTGCATCAGCATGGTGGATTTGGTGGCTCACTGGCCATTTGTCATCTCGCTTTTATAAGTTCTTATATTTTTTCCATTTTGTTCATTCAGTCTCCAACGTACTCATCTATAAAAATTTATGCGTTCATCATTGTCAGAAAGGCAGTTTGTTTGTATATTTATGTTTGGTTTATACTGTAACCTTGTTTTGTAACTTCGTATAGTATCTTGTACTCAAGCAACCACTAAAGCATTTTCCATGGGCTCTCATGACTTTTTTCACATTTTCTTATTTTCCTTTATTTCACACTCGGTCTTACATTTCTTTCTTTTTCCTTCTATTTCTTATAGGTCTTACTCTTCCGCTCAATGACAGATTGTTCTTGTACTCTTTAAGAAAAGTAAAGTGGTACTTTCGGTCAATTTTAGCTTCTGTAACAATAAAGTTTTTATTTACTTCCGGAAACTATCATTTTTAAATGCGGCAGAACTCTTGTTGATCTGCAGATTAATACTTCAACAGACGAGTATTCTCGTTTGTTTTTATGTCAGTCAAATGCAAAATACAATGACAAAAAGCCCAAATACTTTTTCACATCAATAATTTTTGGTGTGATTCAACCTTATTTGTATTTCTAATAAACTCCTGTAAGCTGATTTTTGTTTTAAATCTTGTAGAATTATACGAAACAAGCAAATTGCAAGTAACACACTTAACTTTTAGTGCTAATATAGATTTGAATTTCGGAAACCATGTTAAAATTTTTCTTTTTATTATTACTGAAAATTTTTATGTTGTCCAACGAAATTTCCAATTTGAATAATATATTTATGATTATATAATAATTATATTTTTTTTTCAGAAAGATTATTGGAATAAGGAAAAATCATTCGTTATGAGATATATTCACCTTTTAGCAAATGTTCTTCATACTGAGTATGTTCTTTTATAGAGTATACGTAAATCTTACGAGAAGTGTTAAATTTATTTTACTTGTGTCGTTTTAGGTATATGACTCAAATATATCTAGATGAGGTAATAAATCTACATCCAGCAATTGTACAGTTTTATTAAGTATTTCAATAATTTAATTTTATTCATTAGGCAGACATCGGCATTAATGGTCTTCTTATCAGAAAAACTTACGTCTCTTATTCATCTTCCGTAATTCAAACTTCAACTACATTTGGAATACGTGCTGCAAGACCTTTAGATAAAACTCTCATCTTGACGAAACCTTTCGATGTAATGGTAATGTTTCAAAAATCATTATTTTTTATCTATATATTAAAAACACATTTTTCATTGTACGAATTAAAATTTAAAAAAAATTATTAAAACATAAGAGATTGACTGGCTAGTATTATATCGTAATGCAACATGTGAACGATCTGTCAAGAGACAGTATGCCTCTATAAAAACATTTATGCTTTATCTATCAGAAAGATATGGAAATAATCCATATTAATGTGGTAGATATTAGAAGAAAACCAAAAGAAAACCACGGCGAAAACGTTGGCAAAGCGTAAACTCGAACCCAGCTGCAAAAGTTTAGTAGTGTCATTTATTTGGCTTTGTTGGGCTATATGATATCGCATGGTAAATATTTTTAAATAAAAAGTATTTTCATGTAACCCATACTAATTTTATAAAGAGGTATCTCTGAAAGTTTGACACGAGATAGGTAACCGCGCGGTGCAGTCGCGTAGTCGGCGAAATACGCAGCGCCCGTGTTCGAACTTGNACGTGGCCAGATCGTGGCTTGGCATTCTGTTCTCAGGGTTGTACTTAATGTTTCGAAATCATGACTAGCGGGGCAAGATTGGCAACATAAAGCCAAATTAGAAACAAAGGATAAAAATAAAAAATTCGAAACTTGCAGATCGGAACGGTTTTAGAGAATGCGGATTCAAAGTAAACTAAAAGAAAGAGGCAGAAAAGTCCTATAGCACCGGAAAATGATGGTGAAAATACTTATTGTATATATTGCAATGAAAAATATGGCATTATTCAGGAGGTTATGCTGTAAATGTAAACTCTGGGCAAATATGAACTCTACGGATGTAGAAAACGAGTATGTTCAATTTATTTGTGATATGTGTAGAGAATAAGAAAATAAACAGTATGCTTTTATATTGCTTTTACATTGGTTTAGGATGTTTTCATTTATTATCTGTTCGATTACAAAAAAAACTCAAACAGATAATAAATGAAAACATGTTTGCATTCTTTTTTATTTATATATGTCTTTGAACTTGCATTTCGTTGTAATAATATTAAATAGGTGTTGGATTTGTATTTCTTTGTTTTAATAGTGAATTCCAACTTATACATTGTTAATAACATAATTTTATATACGTGCCTATCTTGCC
>NW_019388610.1:28886-31528 GCF_000671375.1 Centruroides sculpturatus
AAAAAAATATTATATGGAATTGAACGAAAATGAAAATTTGCTTGATAATTCAACTACGCTTGTTGGAGAACAATAAAAACACTAAACTCAACAAGCCACCAATGAAACTCAACTGCCTAACCTATAACCAAAGTCATTTAATTTGTTTTTTAAAAAAAGCGCTTGACAAACTTGCCCCGCATGCCGAAGTTGCCCCGATCTCCCCTAAATTAAAGGCCCATTTTATAAGCATCCTCGAATTTTTTCTGTAAGCAATCTCTCTCATAACACTATTCATATTTTTATTATACGTAAATTTTACGATTCCAGTGGGAGCATTTTTAAAAGACCCGTTTTTGATGTTTGCTTCTTGCTTTTTAACCATTTCCAGAATTGCGCTTTTTTGGTAACCTAGAATTCTGGCCACGCTTGTTATTCTATTAATTTTTTTATTCCTGTCTTGTACTGTTTCACAATACAAAATGCCCTTCTTACTAAAGCTCTGAGGGATGTAATTTTATATTTATACAAATTCTTGGATTGTGAGAAAATATACAATGGGCTGTGGGATAATTTAATAAAAACGCTAGTGGACAGGTGGCCTTATCTGAATTTTATACCGATGTCTAGAAAATGCAGATCCAAGGAACTCTTCTGCTCCAATCTTAAAGTTAGGCCATTCTTGTTATCATTGATCTTATCCAAAAAATCTGTAATCCTGCTGTTATTTCTCCATAATACAAGCAGGTCATCAATGTATCTGCTGAAATATATGATATCCTCCTTAAAATAATGAAAAAAATTTTTTCCAGACTTCTAACCACCATTTCGCATAAAATCCCCGAGATTGGGCTTCCCATAGAGACCCCTCTTCTCTCGCTATAGACCTGCCCATTAAAAGTAAAACGAGATTCAAGGCACACCAAACTAGCCATTTTTTTATTAAACCATCTCACAGCCTATTGTGTATTTCTTCACAATCCCAGTATCCGTATAGATATAAAATTGCAGCCCTCAGGCTTTAATAATAAGAACATTTTTGTATTGTGAAACAGTACAAGACAGGAATACAGTAACAAATAAAATAATAACTGTGGCCATAACCCTAGGTTAACAAAAAAGCACAGTTCTGGGAATGGTTAGGAAGTATGAAGCGAACATCAAAAAAGAGTCTTTTAAAAATGCTTCCACTGGAATTTTTTCTCCCAGCAGTTCTAAATTATTTAAATTAATTAATTTATTTATAAATATTAATGTTAAAAAGAGATGGCGCCTAACGCTTACCTCTATAGCCAAATTGGTAAGGTAATTCATTTAGTAATTAGCCTTAAACTAGCCCGATAGATTTTCGGCATTCTGTTAATGTTTAGCTATAATTTAATAACTTTTGTAAATTACTATGTTTGATCCAGCCAGTTATATCCGATGATTTTTTGTCTATAAAATTTAATTTACGAAGTTTTTTTGCTAGTAAAATCGACTTGCCATTGATCTTCTGCTGATGATTGATACTCATTAACAGAATCTATGTAAATGGCTATTACAGCTTATATAGGACTGCGTAATATTTTTATGGCCACTTTCGATAACTTGAAATGCTTTAAAATCTATTAGAATCGCGTTCTGTAATTTTACATAAATAAAAAATAGGATTAATATTATTTTATATTTAATAAGAAAATAACAAAAAAATTTCATACATAAAAGTTTTTTACTGACCATATAGAATGTTTATTGATATACCGAATAACATGTCTTTCTATATTTGATATTATATCTAGGGCTGTAGAGTCGGAGTCAGAGTCGGAGTCGTCAAAAAATCCTTTTTACTTACCAACTTGTTATGTATATACAGCGGAAAAGTATTGGAATCGTGTAAAATTTGATTCTCTAAGTTTTTTTTTTTTTTTGCAAATATACAAGTTTGGAGACCTTCAGAACCTCTCACAAAAGTCAGTAAAGGGGGAAAATTCGCGCGCGTGTGTGTGTTGTCATGTAATTTGTTTAATTTCTTTATCTTGTGTTCTAATATATTAAACAATTCTGACAATGGATAAAGTTTAAAAAACAAAATGTGGTACTGTAGCTTGCGTATAAAGGGGCATTAATACTATTAAATTTTGGTTCTTAATTAAAGGTCGACAAGGTAAAAACATAAATGTTGTCATGTGTCATATCTCTTAATAAATATTTTACTGGTTATTAGCGTTCAGAATTTAAAAAAACTATAATAAAATAAAACTTTACCCTCAAAGTAAGCTTTTTAGCCATTTTATAATTTGTACAGTAAAACCCATTAAGATGTTCTCGCCTAAGATGTTAGAATGTATATCGGTATACGATTTAGTTCAACCACTTTGACTCTTAATAACTAACTCCTGTGTTAAACCATCTGACTTCGATTATGACCACTCTGACCACAGAAATAATTAGGCTTCAAACAGGGCGAACAAAATCATGCCCCCCACACAGTCTAACATTAATACATATTGAAAAAACATCGAATTTTTTGCATATCTCGAAATTTCAAGGTGTCCCGAGTCCAAAAATGTAAAAATTTTTATTCCTCTGTTATAGGGGAGATCGGGGCAAGATCGGCATGTTAAGCTTTACTTAAATTTTGTGTAATAAATACTGCTGTAAACTGAAAAAAAAGCTTTGCA
>NW_019388611.1:0-6654 GCF_000671375.1 Centruroides sculpturatus
TTGTTTAACTATTGTAATTTTTAAAATATTTATTAGCAGCATTATTTTTCTATCCAATGTTCAATATTATAAGGTAACCAAAAAAGTTTGAGCAGTTTTATAAAGTTACTAGTTTGAACATTAATTATGTAGCTGTTGATTGTAAATGACTGATGCATTTATTGTTATTTCTTTTCTAAATTTAGACTTTCACAACAATTTGTTTAAAAACTTCTAACTATATACAGTGATACCTCAGGTTATGAACGCCCCAGCATACGAAATTTTCAGGATATGACATGAAATTCAAACATATTTTTGCTCCACGATACGAACAAAAACTCACCATACGCCGTTACATTAGTTCGCATTTTTCATTTGTTTTTCTTACTACAGTTATTTTTTTTAATGTATTACTTGGCTTTAATTTGAGTATGTTTTTCGCGTTGGAACGAATTATTTGGTTTTACATGTAATCGTATGGGAAAATATGATACACCTTATGACATTTTCATGATACGATCTCAGTTTCGGAACGGATTAATTTCGTATCCTGAGGTACCACTGTAGTTGTTTACAGTAACTGTGAACAGAGTGTCAAAATGGCACCTTCAAAACAGTTATTTAAGTGCATTTCTTATGTGAATTTAAACTTCAGATAAATGCCATACAAGTTTCCCAAAAGATATGCACAGCATTCAGAGAAGTGACAGTTAGTGAATGAATGGCCCAAAAATGGTATAAAAAAGTTTGCATCAGGAAATAAATCCCTTGAAAGTAAATCTCAATAAGAATAGCCAACAGTCATTGATAACAACAAATTAAAGATGCTATTGAATCAAATTCAAGTCAAACATATGGGCAGCTTGCAGAAAGACTTAGTGTGAGCAATGTAACCATTTGTCTACACTTGCATTGACCAGATAAAATATAAAATAAAGTGAATGGGTTCCACAAACAGCAAAACAACAATTTGAAGATTTTCAACTAGTTCATCTGTTCTTTTTCATCATAAAAGTGAAACATTTTGGAACAGATTATTCATATGTAATGAAAAATGGACTATGTACCACAACTAAGCAATTATCATTGGCTATTTTCTTGGAAATCTGTGCCTTCTATATCAAAACTGGCCCTTCATCAACAGAAAATTTTGCTGTGTTTGGTGGAATATAACACGCATTATGAGTGTTACTCTCAAGCCAAATAATTACATGAAGTGTACTCAACTGCAGTTTGCTTAAAAAGCTTCTCCAAAAATAGCAGCAATGATTAACTGCAAAGGTGTAATGTTTCTTCAAGATAGTGTAAGATTTTGCACTAAGTATTACTCAGAAACAATCCCTAGCCTTACTTTGGAAATTCCACACTATTGTCCATATTCACCAGACTCTCACCATCTGATTTTCATCTTTTCTTGATACCTATATGCATAACAGACAATTTCAAAATCAAAAGGGATTAGAAAAGAAGTTAAATGAGTTTTTTGCTTCTAAAGACAATTTTATAAAATATTTATAAAGTTGTTTTTCGTAGTGAAAAAGTTATTAATAAAAGATATGAGTGAATGAAGGTATTGTTAATCACTTAAAATCAGATTTTAGATTTTCTTGCATTAACGAATTTTTTGACAAGTAAAATTATTTTATTGAACAAACTATTCACTTTCACATTCAATTAAAATTTTCTCAATAGCAGGGTAGTTTGAAAATACCATTTTTATAAATGATTCGAATGACTCGAGAAAAAAAAATCTTTCTGTTTTGGTGGACTTTGAGGGGTATTATTAATGAGCATTTGAAAACTGGTCAAACCTTCACAGCAGATTTGTACAGAGAGTAGCTACAGAGTACACAACAAATTAAGACTAAAACAGCCATTTTTGGCAAATCGTCAAGGTGTTTTTGTTTTTTTACAAGATAATGCTCACCCCCACACACTACAGAAATTACATGAAACAATAATGTAACTAGGATGGGAACTTAACTCATCTTTCCTATTCTACTGACTTATCTCTGTCAAACTACTATATTTTTTTTATTTTTGGATATTCATACATTCATACATACAGAAAACAATTTACAAATCATGCAGGTATAAAAAAAGTAACTCAATTTTTAATGCTAAAAACAATCTTTTTAAACTGCCATCTGATTAGGAATGTGAGGGTAAATATTTTGATGAATAAAATTATTTTAAAAAATGCAAACATTTTTATTCACATTTCAAAAACAACATTTATTTATTTGGATACCTGATATAATGTATCAGTCTCTCACATTCCAAAGATCTCAGAAATTAAAGAATGCTGTAATACTTCCAGGAAAATAGCCAATGATAATTGCTTAGTTGTGGTAAATAATCCAATTTTCATTGCACATCAGTAGTATGTCCAAAAATGGTTCATTCTTATGATGAGAAAACAAGTGAAAATCTTTGAAATTCGTTTTCTGCTGCAAGTTTGTGGAACCCGTTTACTTTATTTTATACTTTTTATGGTCAATGCAAGTGTAGACAAATGGTTTCATTGCTTGCACAAAATCTTTCTGTAATACATTATTTAATGGATATATTTACACTGAAATAATTACATAATAAAAACTTGAATGTCAATTCACTTTACACTTTATAACATAGCATCATCATCCAGACATGTTTTCAATTGCAAATGCTCTTATTTTTAAAATAAAATATCTTTGTTTCATTTTTACAAATGTTTTAATTTTGTCTTAAGAAACCATATGAATTTTTTTGGTTAGCTGATAATTTCTAATTTTTAATTAAATTTATACTCTATTCAGTGAAAAAACAAAAACCTTATATAGTAAGGAGCTGATGGATTGCAAAGTATACAAGACAGTGAAATTCTCTATCTATCAATCATCCAATAACTGTTTAGAAAACATAAGAACCCAAAGAGATATTTTATTATTTTTCCCTTACTAGAAAGTATTTAATAATATTTAAAATGTTATATGAATGTTATTAAAATCATCATAAAATGGATTTTACAGTATAAATTAAATTAATAATAGTAGTGACATCATGCCTTAGTCTCAAAAATGGCAATCAGTAATGTCATTGCTGTAGCTAAGCGAGATGAAATGTTGAACAGTGAAGCTACAGCTCTCATGTTCTTATTGAAACATTAAAAACTAAAGGTTTATCTGTATCAATAATCAAAAAGATTTCCACCAAAGAAGAGAATGCCACAATTGTAAACACTGATAAGCCTTATTATATCTAGACTCACACCCAAATTTAAATGGGACGAGGGTACCCAAATACACAGGGTATTCGACAGACAACATATAAGAGCATTAGAGGCCGCAGAAATCTACAGGGCCAACATAAGAGGAGCATGCATCAACACGAATTACATTCCTGTACCAAATGCACAGAAGTATTATTTAGACTCTTATAGGAATATACGTTGCTTACTATGCATCACAGACATTGTTCGAACAGATTAAAAATTTTTTTTAATTATGTTCACCAGCTACGTTCTATAAATAGAACAGTTATTTTCATTTGACTTTTCTTGAAGAAGACCTATTAAGAAGTGGCCGGAAATGTTCAAATGTTAAATTTGGGCGTTTTGCTGGATATTTTGTGTTTAGGTGAGTCCATATATATGGTTCCAGTTTATTGTTGTAGTTTTTATGTATGAGCCTATTATATCATTGACATTTTCTACATCTGGAAAGAAACAACCATGAAGCTTAAACAGTAGTACAGATAGTAGAGCTTCACTATATCATATTTTTAACATAAAATGCCAAGTTTAAATATGGTAAAATAGATAACAGAAATTTTATCTAAAAAGAACCATAGTTCTTTGTCTATTCTCAAGTAGACATAATTTAAAACAGTATAGTAAAGAACTGTCAGATACTTTATTTATTTAGATGAAACATGGTAAGTCAACACCATGGCAAAAGTAAACAGTGGAACAATGGTAGACTTATTTGTGATTGACAAATTCATATTGGTAAAGGTCATCAATTAATTTTGATTTATGCTGGAAGTATAAATGGTTTGGCACCAAATGCCAAACCCTTATTTCAATTAAAAACAAACTGAAGTAATTATAACAATGAAATAAATAATGCTTGTTTTCATGGTTTGAAGAACAACTTTTGCCAAATATTCTAAAAAAGGACAATGCTTCTCCCTTTACCATTCAATAAAATTAGAAAAACTTCATCATGACTACAAACACATTAAATGATTATGTGGTTAAATAAATAAATAAATAATTGCTCATTCTTATAATATATTCAAGGCAAATTTAGATATATAATTAAACTATATAAACCAAAACAGGTTTATGAAATTAATGAATCAGAGATCTTGATAAGAATATGTTTTACATTTACCTCCCTAAAATTGTGACTTACAACTGAAAGAATCAATTATAGCAAAAAATGCATTATTTAAACTTGCTGATAAAGAACAATTGACATTTTCTGACATCAATAGTATTACAGCTAAGCATGTTTTAAATATTGAATATTTATATTGAGAATCAGACCACTTAATTGAAGAATATGTCAAGCCATTTATCATTAATATTTTAGATTCAGAATACCAGTAAACGTNTTTAAAATCCATAATTATGAAAATACAATCACCTGTAACTTAAACAGCAGAGTAACTTTGCCCACAAGCAAAAACAATATTTCAGTAAAATTAGTCTGTCTCAGGTTCATTTTTCAAATATACCTGTTTATTCCTTTTTTTTTAACATGTTGAATATATTTTATTTCATTTCTCTTTTTTATAAAGCTTGTGTTTGAATTGTATTTCAGAGGGCAACAGTGTCACCTAGTATTAAGTGTGTTGGTTTCAGCTCTCTTGAGGATTAATCAGGTGCTGACTGGCTGTGACAACATGTTGATAAATTGTTTTGCATAATTTTTAATTTCATATTTTTGCCAGTTAGGTAAAATTTTTTATTATTGTAATAGTATATGTTTATTTCTATTGTAATAGCATCAGGTCATCATAGTTTGTGAGTTTGTTTATGTTAATTTTGTATGTATGGAATATTGTGTATTAATTATTATGTAGGGAATTCTGTATTTATGCACTGGCTATTCTATTTATGCAATGGATATTTTATTTTATGTAATACAGTAGTTATTATATTTATGAATGATATTGTACACTATTATGTTTTGTGTACCAATTATTGCAATTTGTTTTTATTAACTAAAGTGACCAACCAATTGTACAAAATGACCTTGAATTTTTATTTTCTTGTTGAATGTATTAATACTATAACTGTTAGTTCCTTTCACATAACAATTATTTTCATGTCAATGAAAACTGGGGAAAACCAGGACTGATTTCTTTTCATGATGAAAATCTGCTGTAAGATTCATGTTTTATTTTTCTGTACATGTCTTCTACTTGTAAATTTTTTGTTAGATTCAAATTTGAATCTAACAAATTTTCTTTTTCAAATATGAGGCTGTCTGCTTTAAGTCTACAGTAATAACTTAAATGTAGGCTATATAAAGGAAAAAAGTATTTTTCATAAATTTTTTTGAAATGTGCAGTTTATCTGTCTTAGAAAAAATTTTAACAGAGTATAACATCTCCACATAGAAAATAAAACATATGATTTTCACAAATTAGTCTCTAACTGCTATTCAGCTAATGTACAGTAGACCCTCCTATAACATGGATTCATATAACACGGCAAAAAAATTGCACTCGTGTTCGTATAACACACTAAAAGAGACTTGTATAATTGTATAACACAGTAAAACATCATCGCTGACTCATGTCACGACAGGATTGATCGAATCTAGACCAATAGTGGATATTGCACAAACTGTTCAGTTTAAACAAGCACTGGACCTACTAAAAAACATTTATTACTCAACATCCATAAAAATTATATTTATATTAATGATGTCTCCAAAGTTCAGCAAATTTTTCGCAGAAAAATAACTTATCAGGAAACTGTTCGATGAGCCACTTTGTGACAAAAACAAGCTTAAGCAATGGCATCTTCAAACGATGCACACTCGGTAAGTAATCCTACAATTTTTTGTTTATAGCATAGTTTATATGGATCATTCCCAAAAAATTGTGTGTTTTGGAAATTTTGAGTCAAATTAGTCTAGAATCAATTAATTTTATGGAAGAAAACCTTTCAAACAGTCGTAGCCGCTAAACTGCACATGTACCAGGCTGTGATTGGCTCATGTATTTAAGTGATTTGCACAACACAGAATTCATATAACATGGAACATATCTATCGTGTTATAGGGGGTCTACTGTATAATAACAGTTACTTTCAGCTTAAATACAATATAGTTAATTTTAAAATTGAAACTGAAGCACTCTCCATTACAAGATTCTCTATCTGTAACCACCTTTGAGACACTCAGTATCCATGATATATTTAATAACTCTATGTAAACATTACTAGTTTTATATATCATAATTTCCTGCCTATAATCATCAGGTGCAATTTTTTGTTGACAAAAATGTTATCATAATAATTGTAGGAGTAAACTTTCACTGATAAAAAATTTACTATTATATAATTTGCAAAAGTTTGTATCATTTCCTTTCTTGGTACATCAATAACAAAAGGATACAATTTTTTAAGAAGGACATTTAACAATTAAGAATAAATATTAACAAATCTAGGAAAAA
>NW_019388612.1:0-6479 GCF_000671375.1 Centruroides sculpturatus
TACTTCTATATAAATAATTTTATCTGCGACCTTAAACAATAATAAAAGTTCTTATCTATAATATAATTTAATAGCCTAAGTTTAAGTGCGTCTAAGTGGCAAGTAACCAAACCACGAAACAGACTATGCTTTTGGATTGCTTATTTACCTGCAGTGTCGTAACTAGTTTTTCATGTGTTCCTGTGCGAAATTTTAATTTTTGCCTTTTTTCTTTTGGCACCTACCAAGTTACGGATGCGCTTTCGTGTGCTACTTATAAGCACATCTTTCATTTCAATCTTACCTTGTGGTTTTTCGAAAAATGCGATCCTTTGTTATTAAAATGAAAGTATTCGGAATGGAATATTGGAAAAGATGACCCCATTTAGTGTTGTCAAACATCAAATCCGGAACCCACAGAGTGTCATCTGCGGAAGGAGGAAGTATCTTTGACAGTGTTAAATTAAGAACTTCGAGTTTCAATCTAGGATCTGTCCAATACGCATTCAAATAGAAGAACATACGAAAGTCCTGAAAATTAAGAAATATTTATATACATTTTTATCTATATGCTAATATTAATGCTAGGACACAACAGCAATGACGTGACACTTACCATTGTCTGCTCTCGTATTTCATCCACATCCATGATTTCCAAATTGATATAAATAGTAACAGGTTTACCTTAAAGTAAATACATTAATTTGAATTACAGTATGTTAATATCATTTATAAATTGGCGTACAATTCACAAAAATGATAATAAAAATTATCTCAAATTCATTACAAATTGAATTATATTACGTGGGCCTTAAAATTATCTTTGGCGTACTACTGTGATGGAGTCTCATCGGCTCCGTCACAGTAGTAGCCACTCAACACGCGGTTGGTCGCGGGTTCGCTCCTTAACTATGGGCTGACAATATGAAGTTTCTCCAGGTTTTCGTGACGTGTCTAACACCTAAATACAAAGTCTTATCGAGAGAGACCCCTTTTCGCAGACCGCCCATGTATTACGTTGCCATATCCCATCAAATCATTCATCCCGATGGATTTTCAAGTGGAAAAGATACCAGCTATATCCAAATACTATATATTCTAACACACGAAATGCCAATTTTGGCAATTTATTAGTGTATAAAAAGTTTCGATGTTTGATATTAGGTTCCATCGATTAATTGTCACCTAAAGATGTATCATAGATTAATATACTAACAAGTAAGTATAATATTAGCATGTTGATTAGGTAAAAACCTCTACTCTATTGCACGTCGTTATTTGGCAGGGCAGCAGCTATTCACATTGCATGTCTTTGATGTTGAGATGTTTCGTGTATTAGCATATATAGTACTTGTTACATCACTCCTACCCCGTCAATTTCCGGTCGAACTCCACATAATAGATTTTCCATCTTCAATGTTGAATGACCTTATTATATGCAATTTGTAAGTTTAAATATTATATTGTAAGTCATGTTTAAACTTTTATTTCAATAATATCATAGTAATACACTAAATTGTGACATTTCGTCACGCAATGGTATCATTTAGTGTTCCACTTGTATTTAATCAATATCTGATAATACCTTTCAAGCTGATAGAAGTAAACATAGCAATCATAAAATTCCTATCGTTTAAAAAAGCGAAAAACTATTTAAAAAGCTTGGTATTATAAATCATTATATACAATCATACCGATTATTATGAAGCAAGTTGCACGTCAGTAATACTTAATAGTTTGTTTGGGTTTGATGGAACAAGTCAACGCAACATATGGGCAATCTGCTAAAAGAAGTGCTTCTTGTGAGTAATTTCTATCAGAAACTGATCGGTATCTTTAAGTGCGCTATGTGAAAAAAAATCCGGAAAAATCCACGTGGCAGCTCGCTGTTCAAGAAAGAACCTATGACTAGGCCAGCTTGACCATTGGTGGACACATCTTAATGGTTCCGATTTATGCTTATAACTTTGATGTTTTATATTATCGTGCAATTATTAAGAAACAAGCCTGATATGTCGCAGAGACAAGTCCTGACACATCCCGGATATGTAGGGCGGTACAATCTGTAATATGTCGTGATACCTTCTTATCTAGGGTGGGCTACCCTCTTGGAGCATTAAAATTTCTCTCTTGCAACAAGTGTAAAAACTCGGTTTTAACATCTGTTCGGTGTTTGTACCAATTAAAAGATGATAATTATAAATATTTTCTTACCATCAACAAGTGGAGGCGCGTAATTATCATAATCAGTAGGTATGATATTCATCCAACTGCGATCCAGTTCGACACTAAAATGAAAATAATATTAATTAGCCATTTTAATTTTGTATATTTATAGAGCTAAGAACAACACATAACTATTATTCTATTCCAATCGATCTAATTTATTAGTTTAATGCCAGACAGCAACATATTTATGTTGTTTTACCGATGAGGCAGACCCCATTGTGAATAAGCCTCATTCATACTCATGTTTAATTACTTTTACAAAAATAAATAGAAAATTCCTGCATTTATTACAATTATCCTTAAAAGCTACCATATGAGGTTCCGTGATAAAGAAATATTTCGCACTGCTTTTATAGTGTCATTACAATTATCTGTTATGTGGAACAGAAACTTGGATATTGAAATTAATGACAGTAACAGACTAAAGGCAAAAACAGATTTCTGTGGCGGGTCTTGTAAAAATTCTACTATAAATGTAGCCTTCTTTATCATTCCTTACTTCTTTCGTTTCTCATTTTTCTAGTTTTATTTTTATTGTTTTCTTTTTATGAAAACCTTGATCACTGGCCCGGAAAGCATGCGCATAAAACTTGTCCTGTTCATAAAACAACAGCGATTCCTTATTCCTTTTATAAATTAGTATAGTTCCTATCTCATGTTTTTCTTTACCTCACAATTTTAAACACTAATTGAAATATTTATCAATACGATTAAATAGTTATGTATGTTAGAGCTTTCATCGATAATGGTACAAATCATATTTAAGTTGCAATATATTTTATAGACTATAACTTTTATTAATTTTAACTCGAGTTTTTGTAGACTATATTGATTTGAACTGAATTTAAAGTAACACGCAACGTATTAGGCGCAACATGCGAGTATCGACTGATAGTATCTAAACTGAAAAATTATTCTCATCACCTTGACACAAAATCAGTCAATAATCACCGCTCGAACCTAATCGATATAACCTTATAACTTCACAGTTAAAATGGAACGATAACTAAATTATACACTAAGAAAATAAATTCTAGAAAAATACGGAATCAAAAATCGATATGGCTTTGTTCCGTTCAGGTGAAATTTTATATTAACGAGAGAATTAAGTTGCCATAGTTAGGTTGTTGGAAAGACTATCTGCCAGAGACACCTGCAAAAATGCACTCATTAAATACTCTTATCATTCGATTTTACGAACTCCGTTATAAGTGATTTTAAAAAACAACAGAACACGTGTTTTGTCCTGTTCTGACTACTTTCGATGATATTTTCGATTTAGGTATCTAATAACAACGAGAGATTTATGTTGCATACTCGAAACTTCGATATAAAAGCGTGACAATAGCATTTGATAGTAGTTATTATAGATACCGAATTCGTAAGTTTCGAGGTTCCACCCGGAATGCTTAATATTATTCGTGTTTCTCGCGTAACACACCATATTTACTTTGCCACGTGTTTACAAAAATGAGTCGTCACTAATGACGCAAGGTAAAAATGGTTTTTTGAAAATATCGGATTGAAAAATATTTAAAACATGTCGTTTATTTCCCTCTTACAGTGCATTTTCCTTGCGTTTCTGTTCCCATATTACACTGTTACATCGAGGACTTTCTGAAAACTTCACATAAAAACTAAAACACTGCAACAGTTAACTATAGTAGCCAATTATTAGTTAACAATAGATTACACATTCATTTCTTACTACGGACAACAAAAGAAAGCAGTTTTAGTCTTTAAGCATCTTAAGTTTACTTCGACAACTTATTAAATTGATTTATTAATATAGTTATTAAATTATTGATAATAGAATTTTAAAATAGTTTAAGAAAAGTTATTACCTTCGACCCAAGTGGGTTAAGCACAAAACGATGCAAAGCAGCAGCACAATTGTCATCACTATCAAATGCCATCAACTCACTCAGACTTACCGGCGTGCATCGTGACTTTTATTGCACGTTTATTATTGATCAAAACAAAAATATATTATGCGAGTTGTAATTTTTTTACACGAAATGTACGTACGCAATAAATTGCGCTCACTTTGGACAGTCATGCATAAAACAAAATTATGCATGACTGTCCAATTATGTTTTTCTTTGTTACTGATTAGTTTTTAGCCCTTCATCCCGTGTTCAGTAAAGGTGAGATCTAGTAAGTGATGCACACGTGTAGGGACTTGTTGTGGCCCTAATCTAGAACATATAATAGGCTTTATTCCTACACCAAATAATGATATGCTAAAAAACCTGAGGCCATAAAGAGAGACCCAAACTTTAGCTTATGTTCAAATGCGGCCATGCTGTTGTGAAAATGTACAGCGCGGACAGGAAAACACAGACACGTTTTACTAATTAAACAAGTTTAATTTCGCGCTAACATTAATATATATACAGAATAAGTTCGGATTCCCGCTGTTACCTACACACGTTTCCAAAATCCCGAGCGATCAGATGTACCAATAGACCGGTAGTTTCTTTCTCGCTAACTACCTCCCGACAAAATTAGTTGCGCGCGTAAACTTAAACTAACTTAAAACTAAATTAAACTAAGAGATAGAAAAGATAGAAAGGGGAAATAAGAAGAATTAAAGGACAGAGGGTACCCAATTTTCCTGTTGGTTCTCCACCGTTCCNCTTTGCATGTAAAGCTGCGGCTCTTTAGTTCCATACGCAAATATTATTTATTTTATCAAAAAAAAAATTTAAAAATCGTTCTGAATCGATTAACGAGGATTAGGCACTGATTCTATCTCTCAGCCACTTGCACTCGCTTTTCACCGCACCCCTCCCCCGTGACACGCGTCGTCGGAAGCTCTCGAATGACGAAGTCGTCGAATGTTTCTATTATCTAATTTGTTGTGAAAAACACTACTTATATAGTAACCAATTATTTATTAAACAATAGATTACACATTCATTTCTTACAACGGACAACAGAAGAAAGCAGTCTTTAAACATCTTAAGTTTACTTCGACAATTTAATAAACTAATTTATTATTTTCGTTATTAATAATAGAATTTTAAAATAGTTTAATAAAAGGTTTTACTTTCGACCCAAGTGGGTTAAACACAAAACGACGCAAAGCAGCAGCACAATTCTCATCACTATCAAATGCCACCAAGTCGCTCAGGCTTACCAGCGGGCATTGTGACTTTTATTGCACGTTTATTATTAATCAAAACTAAAAAAAACACGAAAAGTACTTACGCAATAAATTACGCTCACTTTGGACAGTCACGCATAAATCAAAATTAAATGTTTTGCTTCGTTATTGATTAGTTTTTAACCCTTCCATCCCGTGTGGGCACTAAAGGGAAGATCTAGTAAGTGATGTACACATGTAGGGACTTGTTGCGACCCTAAGCTAGAACATATAATAGGCTTTATTCCTATACCAAACAAAGATACACGTAAAAGTCTGCGGCCATAACGAGAGGCCCAAACTTTAGCTTATGTTCAAACGTGGCCATGCTGTAACTGTGCGTCGAAACTGATTTCTCTATTTTAATTGTCTGTATTAAATTTAAATGATATTTGTTCTGTTTTCCGTGTATACTATTGGTTACCAACAGCTGTTCTTAAGGACATTTAGCTCTGTACACTGAAATGCGGCACGTGATTCGTTTGCGATTTTTGGGAGAAAGGAAATAAAGTTTTATACTAAAATTTCGTACAAATGTATTTTATAAAATGGTGTATTATAAATTACTTTAATTATTTGTGGAAGTATTTCCTGTAAAGCTTCTTTTGTCAGGGTGTTAGGTTAGTGAAGTTCAAGCTTAACATATATTATAAGTAATACTATAACAAACGAATATAAGAACGATACAAAATATCGTGATATATTTTAGTATTTAAGGAGTGACTAATACACGTGTCTAGAAACTCACTCCCCCTCAGGCATTCGCGACATTCCAATTTTCAACACGAGTGTTCAATGTTGAAATCAACAATTTGACGTCATCAACGACGTTCCAACTCGAGTACGAAGTGCTTAGTTCCCATAATTCCATTCTCAGCAAGATGGATTCCATTCAAATGTCTTACCAATTACCCACAATTCATTGGAAAGTAGCAGTCAACATATCTGTTGAGTGCTGAGTGTGTTGAGTCAGCGTTAACTCAACGTTGAAAAAAAGAATGAATTTTAATGAACGTTGAGATCAGCGCTGAGTTAGCGTTGAAAATTGGAATGTCCCGATTGTTAGAAATTACCAGCAAACATCAACCAACAACTGTTTTCAAGGACAACTAACTGTTTGTAG
>NW_019388613.1:0-6470 GCF_000671375.1 Centruroides sculpturatus
AATAAACTTAAATATTTTACATGATAATTATTTGAATTCAGTCAGAATATGTTTTTAGTATGTTTCTTTGTTCAATGATTTAATTTCTTTTTATATACAGATATCTCTCATACGACACAGTAGTTATGTTGTGATAAAGTTCCATGTTATACAAATCCATGCTATATGAAACAAAGGACTAATGCAAAACATGGGGTTAGGTTCCAAAAGTTAGTAACGAAAAATAATAGTATACTTTTGGTAAGAGAAATATGTTTGTTAAAGCAATCAATAATTAATACAGTTCTTTTAATTGTGATTGTTAAATCACAATTAAAAGTACTGTATTATGCATTAATATTAATTTTAGTTAAACCAGACATTATCTTTTTACAAAGTATCATCATCATCTCAGGTTTTTTGTTGATCTTGATCAAAACTATCAGCTATATTTTCGTTTTTTCATTTTTATCATAAAAAATTTTTATGGATGATGAAGTAAAAATGTTACTAATCAAAAATTTGTTCTAGTGGATTGTGTTTGTTCGGTCAAGTATCGAGCTACTTTTTTCCAGAATTTGTGTTTAAATACTGAATTGTTCAAGCACCAAGATACCACCAAAATGTAATTCATAAAATTACATTTGTCATTTTATGAATAATTGCTTATCTACAGTTTAAAAAAGTTTAATAGCACTTATCTAAAAATGTTTAAATAAACTTTACTAAATATGAAGATTAATTTATAAAAGCAAAACACTGTGGGTCTTAAAGGCTAAAATCTGAAAGTAACGACAATGACACCCGGTTGATAGGAAAGCTAGGACAAGGAAGAAAAAAATTACATTATCAGTTTTCATTAAAGTAACCTTACAAAAAGCACAAAACAAGTCAGAAATTCCATGGGCAAATTTGAGACAATATCCATGCTTGCTTGAATAAAAAAAAAATTGAATAAAGTTTACACTTAAAAATTGTGAAATTTTGTATGGAGGATTTCTCAAACTGTGTTAGAGCGAAATTGTGTTGTAGAGGTATCATGTTATATGAGTGATACCTGTATTTCTTTTTTTTATATATGTTTATATTCCTAGAATTGAAAAATTTTGAGTTCTGACATATTTAGCAAAAAATTAATCAGGAAAGCAATTAAATTTCTTGCATTTATTTTATTAATATGAAGTTTACCTTTCAGTAAAATGAATGTAAGATATTTGAAATATAATAATTACAGTGCATATTTAGAAGTTTTATTTATATGTAAAATCTACTGTAAATGCAGATGCACAGAGTGGTAAAAAAGTAACTTGATCAGCTGGCGATGATTTCAGAAGTATGGAAAGTGAGGAATCCATTGAGACATTTCAGGGTAAGTATAAGATAACATGCACTAGTAATACACACAAATATTGGGAGAACACATATCATGGTTACAGTTAACATAACTGTATATCGAAAACTTCCAATACAAACATGAAGAATTCATGACGTCACGAGATTCTGTGTAATGGAAACAGTATAAGGTGTTGAAATGGTATGTGTACAACAAAAAGCAACAGAGATATTGTGCTTATGAACAGTCAATGGCAAGTGAGCCAATACATATGACAGAAGACTTGTACAGGTTTGCAGATGAGGTGGCAGCACCATAGCTGAAGCTTACTGTGATGTCAGCGGTGGAGTTATAAATGCATCCATTGAGCAGAATTCAGACAAAGCATGCATTCTTCTGTTTTTGGCATTGGTTTTGCATTTCTCAGAAAAGATTGGGACTTTTGCAAAGGCAATATGATGAACCTGTGAAATGCATAACCAATGCAGAAAACAGAAGAATGCCTGCTTTGTCTGAATTCTGCTCAATGGATGCATTTATAACTCCACTGCTGACATCACAGTAAGCTTCAGCTATGGTGCTGCCACCTCATCTACAAACCTGTACAGGTCTCAGCTTGATCACTTCCCATTGTTCACACACCAATATCTCTGTTGTTTTTTATTCTACACACACCATTCCAATATCTTATGCTGTTCCCATTACACACAATCTTGTGATGTCATGAATTTCCATTGTGTGTATTGGAAGTTTTCAATGTATGGTTATGTTAACTGTAACTTAAGCAGCACTTTAAATACTCTTTTCAGCAAGTCTTCAATTTATTTAAAGAAATGTTTTCACTCTCTTTTCATAGGTCTGCATCAGGTTTAACAAGAAGATTTGAACTTTAAGTTCTAGCTGATGTTTTAACAGTTTTATAAAAAACAAATTGAAGTAATGTTTGGAATACAAAAGGCTGCATATCTTAATATGATACTAAACATAATGCATATGTATACAATATTATATAATATGATATAGAGATATATTGAACTCTTTGACAATGTATTTATCTAAATAAATTACAATAAAATCATAAAAATAAAATAAAATTACAACAAAAAAGGTTAAAACTATAAAAATAAAGTGCCAAGAAGGGATAAGCTTAAGATAACTTGTTGTAAGCCTGATTTATTCAATGTTTACTGTGTATAGTATATGTTGTCCAATTGCTGTATCAGATAATCTACCAGCAATTGCCAAACTTTCGATAACATTTCTTTTTCTTTATAATTAATAAATTGACCTGCCCTCAAAGCAAGGAATATTTCATTTATATACCAAAAGAATGTTTAAGGTGTTGATTATGCTAGATTTGTTTCAGTTTATTTAGAAATGTGTTTTATGTTAACTGTAACCACGAAATGCATTCTACCACTACTATTGTGTATTGTGAGTGCATGTCACCCTGTACTTATCCTGCAAAAGTCTCAGTGGATTCCCTACTTTTTGTGCTCCCAACCAACTAGCCGTGATCATGCTAGTTGGTTAAGTTACTTTATGATCACCCTGTACTTAGATTAAATTCTATGGTTTTTAAATTATTCAGAAACAATTATTATTTTTTTAAAATTTTGAGTAAATACCGTATTTACTTGCATATAAGATGAGGTTTTTATTCATTTTTCACTTCTTCAATAACCTAGGTCGTCTTATTCACGCAGGTGAAGAATTCATTTCGTTTATGCATTTCATTCATTTACCAACTGCCCTCCCATTGGGAAAGTGTAATTAAATGTTAAGGTGAATATTTTGAGGAATAAAATTATTTTAAACAAAAAAACAAGTTTTTTATCCACATTTAAAAAAAACAACATTATTTGGTTACGTTATATTTGATTTATAGAATGCATTGGTGGAATAATCTTTAAATTTTGATTTTAATCCAAATTTTCAAAATGTTAAATTTATATTTTAATCTTTTATTGATCCTTCAAGATCATCATTATTTCTATTTTTTTTACAGTATTTTTTGGGTATAGAAAAATTTTTAATTTGAAGCTGTGTAAAATCATGTTAATGATTTTTAATTGTAAGTTCTTTAATTTTATTCTAGATATTTTCCAGTTATCTGATTAAAAGACCAGTGCTGTTAGAGAATGAGGACAATGTATTCCCAATTCAAGTTTTGCTATAAAATAAATTTTGTTTTAATAGCTGGTCTTAAAAAGTCAGCATGAATTTACTAAATAACATAATATTTTTATAAAAATGAATTAAATTTGATATTGTAAAAATTTTATTTCAGTAGTTATCTTGTTATTTTAATATGAGAATTTTTTCAGTTTTTGTCATTCTAAGAAGTTATGAACTACTAACATAGTTTAATTTTTAATTAGTGTAGAACAACAGATTCTGTGTGTAATTTTTAAAGATTTTGTGTCCTCACTCATTTGTAAATAAAAAAAATATGTTTTGTAAATGTGCAATAATCAAACAACATATTAAATGTTTTATTAAGAAGTTCTTCTTGTTATGATGGAGGAAACTAACATTATCTTGCAGCATTGCCTGTGTATTTCTGAAATAAACAAACAGGCTAATGAAATTTTTCAATTTTATCACAGCTTTCTGAAAGTAAAATATATTTTTGTATTATGTAAAAAAAATTTAAATACTAATTAACTTATGCTGAGGTTGGTTGTATGTTTAGAATTTTTTTTTTTATTTTTAAATTATTATTCTAGCGTTAATCAATCAATCTATTTTAAAATAAAATCTGTTTAAACATTTTGAATTTAAATAGAGTTCTTTAAACATTCTTCTTGTTTGGTAAAAATGATGAAGCTAAAATGCTTATTATTAGCTTTTTACTGTTGTCTCTGTGATTAGAATAGATGTTACTTAGTAAATGAATTCTAACTTTGAAGTTGCAATGTTACACTATTAATTTTGTTATTTCTACAGTTAAATCAGTCTTATAATGTAAATAAAAAACAATAAAAATTCTAAAATGAAAAGAAGAAAAGCAATAAAAAGTTATTCTTCAAAAAATATTTGGCATATCATTAGTTATTAGTTAAACATAAATGATATTGACTAATATAACAATGTTTTTATTAAACTGATTGTTAAATTTTGTTTTTAAGTGTCATTATTATTTTATAATGGTCAATATAAATTTTGAAAATTATGTTACAGTCAAGTCCACTTAAGAGAGCACTCTGGAGATCACTGTATCATGCTTCCTTATCCAGACTTCTGAGGTAACAAGATTACCCGGGGGGTTGTTAATAGTATTTGATTCTCTTCACTTTTCCTTGTTTTAGGAGCTTTACGTAACATAATACACTTCGAAAAGTTAAAATTCATTAGCAAATAATTTTACTGTACGTACGTACATACATACATACATACATACATATTGATTTCCATTCTTATATTATTAATTTTATTGTTCTATCAAATAATCAGTAAATACAAGTATATTTACCAGTTAAATTACTTCATTCATTCTCAGAAATACAGTAGGAAGCCTAGCTGAAAAGATATGAATGTCATTGCTCCTAAATTTCTAAATGGTCTCTAATGGGATATATTGTCCAATATAAAAATAACTACCTAGGTAGATGCTAAGTCACTCATAACCTTTTAGAGCAGCAAAAACCTTCCTTATATTCTAAATTGTTCAATTGAAGGTTTGTAAACCTAAGGATGGTCATTAAATGTGACTGAAAACATTAGTTATTGAAAGTTTCTGCTGCTGTAAAAGGATGTGATTGATTCAGTAATGAGATGTACAGTGTAGAAACAAATAATTACAGTACAACCAAATAAGGTCACATGGTGTCCAAAATCCGTTTGTCTTTTCTCTTGAGACGATGCCATGTATCGTCTGCATTGTTTGTTCATGCATATTTTATGATATTTTTTTAATATGAGCATGTAATTGCTTCTTGTGTGTATCCAATAAAACCTGTTTATTATGATTCTGTAAAAAATATTTTTACTGTCCATTTATTAGAAATGCTCATTGGAAGGTATCCCGAACAACAAATACCATAGTGTAGAGAATTCTGTTGTCATGTACCCATATAACTTAAGGTTACAGATCTCAAACCTAAAGATACCTTTTAAATCTTCCTTAGAATACTGCTCCCTAATGTGGACTGCAGCTTTAAAAAATTCTGCTAACAGGATGCTTGTGTAAATGGACTTCTGTATTATTCAGTGCTCTGTTAATTTAATGAAAATTCCACCAATGTAAAACAGAGAAGAAAATCAGGAATGGGAGTGTGCTCTCTTGAGTGAACTTTTTCTTTGTCTGATGCTCTGTTAAGTGGGCTTGACTGTATAACTAATTTCTTATTGATTTTAGGATGAAATTCTAACAAGAGTATATTAAGATCAAGGATGTTATTTTCTTTATTAAATAGCAGAACAACAAAATTGTTTACTTTGTTTACCAATTTATTGTAATTTGTAACTTGTATACAGATAGGTTCAATAGGAAGTAACCTTCATACATTTATATACTGAATAGATTTTAATATCATTTAAATCACTATTTTTTAATTCTGAAAATGTCTTCAGAAAATTTTCAACAAATTATAATACATTGTTTTTTATTATAATTATTAAAACTTGGTACTTAACTTACTATATATAAAATATTTTATAGCCTTAACAAGTAAAACATATATTAAATTTCCATTAATTTTAAAATGTTTTCAGTTCCTTTTGAGCATTTCCAGTATAAGTTACTTTATGCTCTTTTTAGAATTTCTACTATAAAGAACATAAGTTAACTATAACAACTTTAAAAGAACAAATTTGTCTATGATTTCTAATATTAATTCATAGATGAATTTGTTAATTCGTTCTTTTTAAATTGTTTAAATCTTTTAAGTTTTGAATTTATGTTGAGTTTCTTATGTTCTATATGCTGTTCTTATAATAATCTGAAATAGTTTGTACTCAAAATGACTCAAAAGGAGTTGAAAATATTTTAACGTTAAAGAAAATTAAATATTTGATAGCCTTAACAAACAGAATTCTTATTGTTTTGTGTTATACTAGAAGAAACATTTTGAAAAACTTTTACTATTTTTTTCAAAATCAAATGTTTCTCAAGGGGAATAAAGAAGTAAAATAAAATAAATTAATACACTGAAGA
>NW_019388614.1:0-6463 GCF_000671375.1 Centruroides sculpturatus
CTGATGAAATATTACAGTTGAGAATAAGATAACTTGATCAAATTTGTACGATATTTAAAAAAATATATATTTTAAGGAAATATTCTATTTGTAATTAATTAATGTTGCTATAGGCATTACGAATTAGTCGTTAATTATATTTAAATTTTATTTAAACTATTGGTTGTGTTTTAATTATAGATGACAATTACTGGAATTTTATATATATAATTAACAAAAAGTATTTGTTTTCTAATAATTTTGAAATTATCTATCAATAAGATAAAGTTCAGCCTTCTTGTATAAAGAAGAGTTTATATATGTTACTAGTTGCGTGTTGCCGGCTTTTGAGATGGTGGGAATTGATGAGGTTGGATTGGAAGAGGATGATAAAAACAACAGCCTTAGTAACTAAAATGTATACATTTATTAACCCGAGTATTTACAATAATGAAACTGAAAAACAAAAAATTGCTCGGACTTAAGAGGAGACAGGCTTTGGGGTGGTTAGGAGTGGGGCTGCCACAGTACTTTTTTAAGAGTGTCGAAGAAAGTAAATATCAGTCATTTAGGCAATAACACAACAACATAATAAAAAGAAATGTAATAAGACAAATAAACAAGGAATGTATATAATAAATTTATTTCCAAAATCGTGAATCGTCGACGATTTTTCTAAGATCAAGTAAAATAAAAAAAAGAAATAAACCCCTATTGAGTTAAGTCAGTTTACAAATTAAAAGTGCTTTTAGTTTTAAAGATAAACAAGTTATATAATTAGAAAAAGTTTAATTAATTCTCCGGGATCTTTTAATCGATGCCAATATCATAATGGGCAACAATTAGACGATTTCTCTTAAGTTTTATTCATATTAATTTTAAAAATACTTTAAGCAAATTATACATAACAATTAATTAAAATTAGTATTAAATTATAATTATTTATGCAGTCACAGTTTGAAATTAATAAATAAATTTATATTATTATTACTTTTTTATATAACGTGTAGCCTATATAAATAATGAAAGAGATATTCTAAATCCCGTTTTCTTTAAATAGCATTGACATTTTGATAGAAAATGCATTTTCATTATTTATAGCGCATCTATACGTTCGCATTATTAAAAGTCATTATCCTATAGAAAGGAGAATGACTTTTGATAAGAACGATCGAAAACCCGGTTACTTTTTAAGTCTACCGACAGACACATGATTATAATTAAATTTATCCAATAGAATTAGATAAACCACTTAATAATGGTTATTATCTTGTTTCTTTAAAATAATTTTGTAATATATATGTAATATTTCGTTTTTAATTGATTTTTTAAAACCTGTAACTTATATTTTTTCCTAGTTTCTTTTTTTAATTGATTTATTTAATATGATGTGTTATAACCGGTTGGTTGCAAATCCCAGAGGATTGCCAACCATACTCCCGTGTAACGTCGTGATCTCTAGCGCATCGAAAGGGAATTATTACTAAAAATTATTAGGAAATACTCGGGTCCATTTACAGTGTGACGTAAATCCAATACACAAAAATCCAAGTTTTAAAGCAGTGGCATAAATATTTTGAGGCTCTTACAAAAATGCAATGGTTCCAAACCAGTCTAAAAAATAAAAATCGTAATTTTTCCAATATATTTTTTTAAAAATATTGCATGAAAAGTTTTATTTCGTGATAATATATGCTAGTTTTAAACATTTAAGCAATTGGGGCTCTGTAGCCCTTCCATTCGGAGTACGCAGCTTTTGGCGGTTCTTCTATTAAAAAAAAAGGAGTATAAATTAATGTTTTAAATAAATTATGAAAAGCTTTTCGTAATTTTTCATTCGTATATTTTTATGACTTTTGGAGAGGGATGAAAGTCTCATATTTATGACAGACAGGCCATTGGTGTATCCAGGATTTTGAGAATATGGGTGTTGTTCAAGGCAGATTCAGAGGAAACAAGATACGTGTCCTCTATCATTTTTCGGAGAATGTTACTCAATTACCTTACAATTACTTTAGTTACTTAATTGAAGTCACTCAATAATAAAACTGATTGCTTTGATATCAATGGGGTGAGGCAGCACCATAAGCGCCCGCTGGATATGCCCATGTCAGGTTCAACCACATTTTTCTAAGGCCCTAATAATATTTATCCATTATCACTAATTTTTATAAGAAGTAATAAGGAAATTTAAATGATAATTTTTATAAATCAGCTGGATTAAATTATTTGAATTATTTTCTTCTGTTTGTTAGATTTATATTAATTTTCTCCCCTACGTCATATTGATTTACAGTGATTTATTGCATTCATTAATTTATGTAATAAGTGACTTATGTAAATTTTAATTTCAAAAACATGAAACAAAACTTTCTAATTATACGAACTTTGATTTATTAGTAATTTGTAGATAATGGTTATTAATAATATAAAACGATAAAGTTTGTCCTGAAATTTGAATTTGAATTATTTGAAACAACATTTTTTTTTAAAATATTGTATGCATGTTTATTTAAATTATATAATATGTATAATGTATCTGTAATGTATAAATGTAGTTTTGGACTCGGGGTATCTTGAAACGGGGGAAAGAATCGCGATTTTTTTTCTATATGTATGCATATTGTGTGTAGAGCAGTGTAGAGCAACTGGTGTGCGGTCACAAGGTGAAAGGTGTGACGTGAACTTTTATATATTCTATTAATTGTCAAGTTTTATTTATATATTTTTTATCACAGTTGCTGTGTTTCTTATGCTTGTATTTCATTCTCTGACGCAGCACTGGTGAAATATGATGATGGTTGTTTATTCTTTATTACAAGCCACGCATTTTTATGTATTCTAAGAAATTAAATATAAAATAAATTTGCTCACAGTTGTTTTGTTACCCTTGCCAATTGTTCTGTGTACGTGCTTTTCCCACAAGTGCTGGGATTAGCCCTGTCCTTCATTACTTTATTTTGGTACTTCTCCCTGTTTGTTAGTGCTTCCTCAACTTTATTACATTCCTATACCGATTCAATAACCCATTGTTAGACTTCCCCTTGAAGAATATAGGTCCCGCGTCTTGCAAATATTTCAGTTCATCTCAGCTGTGCTCTGAAGTAGTCCGAAAATTGTGATTGCTAATCAGTCTTATTTTTTTTCCATTATTATTAGACTATTTAATTTTTTCTAAGATGGACAAATTCCTTGTACGGAGTGTTCCGTCAACGAGTAGAAGTAGTGATAGCATTGAGCACGAAAAAATAAACAAAAATTAGTGCGCCGACAGTATAGTGATAATTATTTATCTTGCGGTTTTTTTTGGTGTGGTGATAAAACGTGCCCAATTCCCGAGTGTATTGTTTGTGATGAAAAACTTACTAATGCTGCTATGGTTCCCAGTAAATTGAAACGACATTTGTCAACAAAACATTCTTCTCTGTCAAACAAAGATGTCAATTATTTTTGTCCGTTGTTGGAACAAAATCGAAAACAAGCAGCATTCGTGACTACAACAGTATGTGTTTCGGACAAAGTACAGGAAGCTAGCTATAAGGTAGCCGAACTTATCGTAAAGGCCAAAAATCACATACAATAGCTGAAACGTTATTAATGCCTGCTTGTAAAGAGATGATGAAAATAGTCCTGGGTTCAGAAGCTGCTAGTGAAATATCAAAAATTCCTCTTTCTGATGACACAATCAGTCGCCGAGTTATTAAGATGTCCAGTGACATTGAAGACATTATGAAGGAGAAAATCAACTGCAGTCGAAAGTTCTCACTTCAGATCGACGAGTCCACGAAATTAGCGGTCACGCACAACTTCTTGCTTACATTCGGTACATCGATGGTAATGTAATTGCAACTAAATTTTTTTTTGCAAACAACTTCCCAAGCGAGCCACCGGTGAAGAAATATTTCGTGTAACTAACGAATATATGCTCCAAAATGAATTAAAATGGAAGGATTGTGTTAGTGTTTGTACAGATAGAGCCGCAGCTATGACAGGCGGAGTGAAAGGATTTGTATCTCAAGTAGGCTACGTGAAATTAATCTAACATACGATGCGATCATTGTCTTGTTCACCGCTAAGCCATTGTTGCTAAATCTTTGCCACCTTCTCTGAAAGTTGTGCTGGACGAAGTAGTAAAAGTCGTAAACCTTGTCAAATCGCGACCCCTAAATTCGCGGCTATTTTCCGTTTTGTGTCAGGAAATGGAATCAGAACACACCACACTCCTGGCAGTGCTATATACAGAAGTGCGGTGGTTATCAAGAGGAAAAGTGTTAACGCGAATGTTGAAACTTAAAGACGAGGTACATGCATTTTTGACTGTCGAGGGGCACGAGTACGCGGATTTATTTGCAGATGATGAATGGGTAAGTTGGCCTATCTTTCTGATATTTTCGTACAATTGAATTAGCTGAACAGAAAAATGCCAGGTAGGAACGAAAATATTCTTACCAGTATGGATAAGATTCAAGGATTTGTGAATAAGCTAAATTTGTGGATATAGAGAATTGAAAATGGTTCGTTTGAAATGTTCTCGACTGTATGGTCACTTGCTTCCGGTAATAAAGTGATGATGGACCTAATTAAAGAACATTTACAAATCCTGAAGCAGAGGTTCAAGAAGTATTTTGGAGACATCGACTGGGTTCGTAATCCATTAGTTGCGATTTCAGAATCTCTACCTATTCATTTACAAGAGAAACTCGCGGAATTAAAAGCAGACAGAACATTGAAATTACAACTCCTCGAAGTGCCTTTGGATACATTTTGGTTGGCAATAAGGAGTGAATACCCGGCTATCTCCGAGATGGCAGTTGATATATTATTGCCATTTTCAACTACATATTTGTGTGAACTGGGCTTCTCGACGTTGACTGAAATTAAAACACCAAAGAGGGAGAGACTCAGATCCGTCGATGAAGAAATGAGACTAGCATTGTCAACGATTCCACCACGGATCAGCCGTTTGTGTGCAGCTAAGCAGGCGCAAATATCACATTGAAAAGGTATGAGTAGAATTATTTATTTTAATAGTAGTAGAAGTGTATTTTCTACACTATACACTCTACAGTGAATTAAAGTTCATAAATTTTAATAAACGCACGAATTGATGTCTGTTTAATAATAATAAGTTAGTAGCATAACGTAATTATATTAATAGTATAATTAATATATACGTTTTTAAGGGGAATAACATTTTAGTGTGCCGTGTTGAGTCGTGTCCAGTCATAGGTGTGCCGCTAGTAGTAAAAGGTTGAGAAACACTGGTGTAGAGGGCACAATTTTGTTCACCCACTTTGGAGCTTAATAACTCCCATGCATTTTGTCCAAAATTTGTGAAATTTTGGAGGGAGATTTATATATTAGAGGGATTAATGCCGTTAAACTTTGGTGGTTAAAGGACGAGGGGCTGGGGGATGGAAGGGGATCACGTGCGGTATCTCGAGTGGGATCAGACAAAATTTTACTCGTTATTTGCATTTAGATTCTTTTTCTTTAAATAAAACTCTTCTCTACTCTTAAAATTAAGCTTTTTGTCATTTTATAATAATTAATAATAATATATGTGTAATAAAACCCCGTAACAGATGGCGCCACACACAATTTTGACTTTATTGCCGGGAAAGTTGCCAGTGTTTTAAAATTGTATTTTTCCTCATTATCTTAACTGACGTATTAAAAAGTATTATTGTTTATGCGGTCTTAATATGGTAATTTCTGATAATATAAATAAAAATATTGATTAGAAAAGATAATTTGAAACTATTAAGCTGTTTTATTATCCAAAGATAGCGTTCTATAAATATAAATTTAAACACGAATTACTCGTCATATATTAATAAAACGTTGTTAGTTATTAAAAATAAATTTCGCAACGTTCAAAAATTTTAATAATTAGGGTTTTTGCCTAAGTTTTATGTTTATAAAATAATTATTAATTTAATTTTACTGGAAATAAATAGCCGAACAGCTTATTGAGACGTTCAACTAATAATTTATTTACAAGAAATGTCCTCTAGTTGTTTTTTGGCTGCATCGGTCTACAAGAGTTACATATGGAATGTACAAAGGGTTTACAACAATGTTGATCACTTGAAAATACAAACTCCCTCCCGAAAAATTAAAATGTAACGAACTAAATTAATTTTAAATGCTGACTAAAAACCAAAATCTTCGACGTAATACATTCGGAATGCTGACGAGAGATGTCATTTTATAATTTTGTATATTTTTATCAATAAACCTGTATTATCAAACGGCCCTGAATATATATATATATAGCCTATATATATATATATATATATTTTTATATCATTTTTTCAATAGAAGAAATGAAGTCGATAAATGTTTTTAGTGTGAAAACTTTCAAAAACATGCACACATTCATTCCGTTACATCCACACGAAAGACATTAAACATATATATTTTTTCTTTTTTTTTTATATGTTTTTTAACAACGATCAAGGCAAAAAGACAGCCTGAAACA
>NW_019388615.1:0-6735 GCF_000671375.1 Centruroides sculpturatus
AAATTAGGTACTGTAAGTCTAATACAGTACTGTAATTTTATACATTTCTTGTGAAAAAAACATTTCTTATTCAACAGCCATAAAAATTATTTTTATTAATGATGTCTCCAAAGTTCAACTAATTTTTCGCAGAAAAATAATTTATCAGAAAACGCGCCCGACGTTTGGTGTGCTACTCCACGACGAAAACAAGCTTAAGCAATGGCATCGTCAAATGGTGCACAATCAGTAAGTAATCCAACAATTTTTTGTTTATAGCATAATTTATAAGGATTATTCTCAAAAAATTATACGTGTTTTGGAAATGTTGAGTCAAATTAGTCTAGAATCGATTAATTTTATGGAAGAAAATCTTTCAAATAGCCACAGTCTGCAAACTGCACACATGCCAGGCTGTGATTGGCTCTGATTGGCTCATGTATTTAAGGATTCCTACAACATGAAATTCTTATAAAGTGGAACGTATCTACCACGTTATAGGGGGTCAACTGTATTTTAATAAATTCTAAAAAAGTTTATGACATTTATATTTCAAAACATAGATACTATAAGATAACTTACAGATGTATGGTGGATGTCACATCAATAATTGTACCAATTTGAGAAAATTCACACAAAAAAAGGTGTTAAGGAATGTTGTATTTTCCTGCAAGCGTTTCTGATTAAACTAGATTCTGTTTCTGCCTGAAATTGACACCTATTACTGCGTTGAAATCACTTGCAGGAAAATAAAATGTTCCTTAATGCCTTTTTTGTGTGAATTTTCTCTTGCGTCAGTAGATACTAGAACATATCTCACCTGAATTTTACATCCCATACTGGAAAACAATGACCTTTGTAGCAAACAACATTGGTCCATGTATGTAAACTCCATAATTTAATATGTAATTAAATTTATTGTTATATACAAACCTTGTGCCCAGTCATAAAACGTACACAGCTCCCAGTTAGTACATCCCATAATCGTACTGTTCTATCACTAGAACCAGTTGCAATGTAATTTGAATTGGGATGAAATTGCACACACTAGAAGTAAATAATATCAAAATATTTATTCATTCAAACTGAGTTATTCAAAGCATTTTTATAAAGACTTACATCCACATCAGAAACATGTCCAGCAAATATCCTTAATGGTTGATGAGAATCTGTTGACCATAATCTAGCTGTACGGTCATATCCACAAGAAGCAAAATAGTAACCATGTGGACTAAAATTTAAAAAATTTGATACTTTGTAAAAAGTATTTATTAAACATAAGTAAATAAACAACTCAACAAATGTATCATTGGTTTAAATATAAATGTGTGCTGAATTCTATTGCAAATAATTTTCAATTGCATTGAATTATTAGACTGATCAAAATTTGACTTCAGTTAAATTAATTTTAAAAATAAATAGTTGTACAATAACAAAAATTAATTTTAAAAATAAATAGTTGTACAATAACAACTGTTTTCTATTATAATGTATGAACTTTTTAGTATAGTCGACCCCTCTATAACGTGGGTTCATATATCGCGGCGAAAAAATTGTGACCCTATTCGTATAAAGATGCTAAAAGACACTCGTAAAATACAGTAAAAGGTCATCACCGACTTGTGTTGCGACAGGATTGGTCGAATCTGGACCAATAGTGGATGAGCAGCCGAACTACTTACACGCTATGGAGAGTTTAGGCGGGTAAGTTGAGTTTACTATCGTCTGTATAGTATAAAAATTAGGTACTGTAAGTCTAATACAGTACTGTAATTTTATACATTTCTTGTGAAAAAAACATTTCTTATTCAACAGCCATAAAAATTATTTTTATTAATGATGTCTCCAAAGTTCAACTAATTTTTCGCAGAAAAATAATTTATCAGAAAACGCGCCCGACGTTTGGTGTGCTACTCCACGACGAAAACAAGCTTAAGCAATGGCATCGTCAAATGGTGCACAATCAGTAAGTAATCCAACAATTTTTTGTTTATAGCATAATTTATAAGGATTATTCTCAAAAAATTATACGTGTTTTGGAAATGTTGAGTCAGATTAGTCTAGANTTTGGAATCAAGGTAATTTGATTATAGGGATTGTAATGTTAGTTCATTCTAAGCATTATAGCTATTGAAATATTAGTCCACTACTAATTACATTGGTACACATTACATTTTTTGAAGGTACAGTATTTCTTTTGTAAGAAGTTTCCTTTAGTACCTTCATCCTCCACATAGCTGCAGATATACAGAAAGTTAATAGAGGATCTAACATGATGTAATCAAAGAAATAAAAATAATGCCACATTTTCAATCCATTAATCCTTGTGTATTCTGAAACCGTGTCTTCTTTTACCTGTTTTTATCATCACAACTAGGTGCATAGATAGACACTGGGCATTTCTACATCATCTTTATTCAGAATATCCTATAGGCTGATACGTGTTTCAAGCATAAGTCCCTCATCTGTCGGCATTGACTTCCAGGATTTCTTTCCGGGAGGCCTGAAACGCGTATTGGTCTATAGTATATTCTGAATAAAGATGATGTAGAAATGCCCAATGTCTATCTATGCACCTAGTTGTGACAATAAAAACCATTAATCCTTCATAAAGTAACCAGATATACATCTTTATCAATTTAGTACTGTTGAGAGTGCTGACAGAATTGCTGGAAAAGTTAACAAAATTGGCAGATAACATTGGGCTACTTTTCCATGATTATATTTAATTAATTTAAATAATTTCTAAATAAAATATAATTGCAGAAAAGTAACTTGATGTTGTCCAGTAGTTTTTTAGCTTATTACAAATATATTGGGTTTAGAGATGTTTGTATACATTAACAACACTGTCTAGCTATTCCGATTTGAATAGCTAGACAGTGTAAATCAAGTGTCCATTTTGTTTTGCATGTGTAGCAGACGAAAGCTACTATATCTATACTACAGCAACTTCTTACAGCAAACATTTAGAAATGATTCACTACATGATAGTGCTTCATTTACTGTGAAACACTTTGCTTTGTAGTGATTGAGCAATGTTACATAAAGAAACATAACCAAACTGCCTAATTTCCATGAATGATGCCTAGAAATTTAAAAAGAGGAAACTAATGAGAACCAGGGCAAAAGGCATTAACTTCAAAAGAAGGGATTTAATTCCTTCTGTCTTTAGCAGGTTGAATGAATGTCCTGACCTAAAATGCATTAACCACCTAAAAAATATAATAAATATTAACCTGTACAGAAAATATAAGAAAGCTGGTTATCATTATGGTAGCATAATGCATTGCTTCAACAAAGTATTTTATAGGCTATTGGCTTTCTTCAGTAACAGATCACACAAGGAGCGGTTGTTGATATAATTTTTATTGAACAAGATGCATGTTGGGTCTTAATGACTGCTCTTCAGTCCTTAGAATGGTTGATTGTTGGTTACAATTGACATTAAAGAGTATATTGGGTAATTGACTGGGTGGTAATTTACCAGGGTTGCTTGTAGAATGCCAGAATTGCATTCTGCAAGTGCAACTGTGTACTTAAAGATGTATATGTATTATTCTATATAATATAACCCTGATCTATCTCTGTTTGTAAAGTCTAAGGACTGAAGAGGGATCATTAAGACCAGAAATGCATCTCCTTCTATAAAAACTATATCAAACTGCTCCTTGTGTGATGTGTTACTGAAGAAAGCCAATAGCTTTTAATTCTTTAGTCTACAAAACCAATAACGGAAACCTAATTAAATGATTATCTTTGACAACTTTCTAGACCTTTTCTGCCAAATTGATTAGGCCACATTATTTTGAAGTAAACCATAACTCTAAAATCTTCTCTGCTGATAGATGTATTTTGTAAAGTGTAGTTATTTGTAATGCCACTGCATGTTGATCTATTTTATCTCATATCCAAGTTTTATCAAGGTAATTATTTTTCTTCAGAAATGTGCAGTGCAAATCAGAATTTGTTTCCTAATGAAATGTTAATATTTTAAGGACTTTTGAGACACTTTGTTTAACAAGTATTTATAAATGATTTCTTCAACAAACACTATACTTAAATCAACAACAGATATAATATCATGTACACAATAATTCTCATCCTCCAAGTTAGTTTTTTACAGAGTAAATGATAACATTTTGGATAATTATTATTTAGATAAAGATATATATATATAAAGATATATATAAAGATTTGATATCATTTTACAGTCTTCAAAAAATGTCTTATATCATTCATACATACATATATATAATAATATTGTTTAAATATTCTGTAATTTAAAAATTATTTCTAGACTAAACAACACAATGACTTATATGTTTTATGCTGCATATCAAATATGACAAGTTTAAATATTTAAAAGCTAATACCTGTAGAATCTTCTGAACATGATAATAAAAGATTCCTATCGGGACTAATACTAGTTGAATAAACAGGTCCACTATGTCCCATCAGCACTTTTAAATCTGTAGCATTTTTATCATCCATCATGCGATATAAAACATCATCTGTAAGAAATATAAAAATTTTATCAGAAAATTTTAAAAACTGAAATTTTATATGAAAATTATAATGTATAAAAAGTATAAAAGTTCAATAATATAAATGCCAAAATTATTGAAATTCACCACATTGTAATTGAATAATAGTTAAATATTTTACAGTTATTAAAAAAAATCAACATAATCAAATGGGATATGAATGTAACTTGACAGAATTTTAGATTAGGATAGCCATATCTAAGATCCTTTTATTCAGTTCTTGTTTTCTTTTCTGAAAAATTTGATTGCCTTCATTCTTACAGATGACAATAATTCAAATAGCATGGAAGGCCTTTTATACAATAAATTAAAAAAAGTTCATATAAAATACTATATGCACTTAATGAAACAAATGTTATTTTGCTAATACTTCTTCTCAATGATTACAATTTTAAAATTCAGTTCATCAAATAAAGATTACTATAATGTAATTAATACATTCTTATAATAATGTAGTAATGTAACTAGAGATTCATTTTAAGAATCATTCATTTATTCCCACCAAAAGCATTCAGACTTTAAAAATGCAATTAAATAACTGTTTGATTATTACTATTATTGCTTGTTTAATAAATGGAACAAATATTTTGCAATGTAAAATCTAATCATAAAATGAAGAACTTTTTTTTTATGCTGAAATGTTCATAAGATAAATTAGCACTGAGAACACTGTCTTTTCAATGTTATCCATGTTTAATGACAAAAAGAAATGTTTTCACAAGTCCTTTGACCTTTTCAAAAACATCTTCATCAGATGAATGGCAAAAGAACATTTGTCCAAATGTTGTTATAAAATTTTAATATAATGATGAATTGAATGCTGCATAGATAACCAATTATGTAGAATCTAGATTAGCACTACTTTACTGTACAAAAGAGATTAAATTATAAAAGTAGCAGTCTATATACTATGCAAATCATACCTAAATTCAAACTTTCCAGCAAATAAAAGTAAAAAAATATAAAGATCAAACGTTTTCGGCCACTAAATTTATCGGCCTTCCTCAGGAAATACAAACTGAAAAAATCGTTCTATAAATAGAACGTAGAAGCCTTGTAAATTTTAAAAGAATGAAAACAGCTGTGACGTATAGTGTATGATGTATATTACGAGTCTAGATAGTGTTTCCATGCTGATGATACATGAATGACATCCATGTTGATGCAGTTTCCCCTCTTGCTCACTTTGTAGATTTCCACTACTTCTAAAATTTTAATACTTTGCCTGTCGAAGACAGGCAAAAGTATTAAAATTTATTATTAATCTTATTAAGGATTTATACAGCATGACCCATAGCCTTGGGAGCTCCAATGTGGGCTGATTGTAGGGCTCTTGTTTCTTGACAATCAAAGCCTTTCAGATAAAATTAATTTTGCAGTCCATATATTGTGCCAATAGGGTGGAATGAGACCACCCTATTGGAAATTATGCTCTATTACTTTTTTTTGCTAGCTCCATGGTATGCCTGTTGTTATGCTAATTTATCTCAAAATCTAATCTTTTAAATGTCTTAAATTTTTCTCTTGTTAAATCAATATAAGATTAAGATTACATACTATATACAAACAAACATTTAATTACCTGATAACATTTATTTATATCACTAAGTTAATAAGTAATTTCATCATAATTAAGTTTCCTATTGTAATATTTATGATATTCAGTAAAAAGTTTTTATAGTTATGTCCTAAATAACATAACAAAATTAAATGTACTGTAATATTAACAAAATAGTTGTTTATAGGATCATACTCCTTAGGTTATAATATATAAATTAAAAATTAACTGTTTATTAAAAGAACTTCAAAGTTATAAAATATTAGAAATGAATAAAATACTGTGAAAGATTAAATCAAAGAATTAAGCTAGAGTACTTTAATTCAAAACCTCAACCTAAAATAAATTTATCAGATAAATTTTTATATACAGTAGACCCCCCTATAACATGGGTTCCTATAAGACGGCGAAAAAACCTGGCAAAAAACTCCTATAATTCGGTAAAACGTCATCGGGCAGCCGAACTATTTTCTGCCATCCAGCGCCACGCTACGGAGAATTTAGGCGGGTAAATTGAGTTTACTATCGTCTGTACAGTATTATATATAAATTAGGTACTGTACATATACAGTCGATCCCCCTGTAAGATCATTGATTTTTCCGTTTTATCTGAATTACATGTTGTACGAGTCACTTAGATTTTACAAATAC
>NW_019388616.1:0-5167 GCF_000671375.1 Centruroides sculpturatus
TTAATGATTTTGGTGTTCCAAAAATTTTTCTTATATTCAAAATTGTTCCGTGAATTTTAAAAGGTTAATTAAGAACCACTGGTTTAGTCTTTTGAACCAAGAGACCGATTCAATATTTCTAAATTTCATCCACAAGTTAAATCAGTGTAATGAGTCCTATTAATAGACTGTCACAATAGACTAACATTGATTTAACAGTAAAGAACCACTTTTTTTTTAACCTTAATCTGATGGATGATACAGTTGTCCGTGTTGGTCTGCTAAGACTATCACATTTAACTAAATATTTAGCCCACACAAATGTGCCGGCTTCAAGTAGCCCACTTGATTGTTCACAGAGTACTTTTTTATATAGTTTTAGGTAGGTGGGGGCAAGACCCCACCTGGATGCTAAGGTGCTGACACTAAAGTGCATGCCTGTTCTACATGCAAAGCATGTAGAACAGGCAGTATACTGATATGGATGTACAGTACAGTGGTGCCTCTTATAACGTACTTAATCCATTCCAGGTGCACGTCCGTTAAGTGAAAAGTCATTATACGAAACGCATTTTTCCATAGAAATACATGCTAAAACACATAATTCGTTCCACAGCATAAAATAACTGTACCATAAAAAAATGAAAATGAAACAGTCACCAATTATGCCGGGTAGTCAGATGTTGTGAGGAGGAGGTGGAGGAACACTTTTTTCACACATTCACACAGATACAGACTTTTTACACATTGCAGCAGATCTCTTTTTATTGTTTTTTAATCGGAGTCAGATTCAGAAGAGGCTACCGGAGCTTGCAGGATCAACTTCTCTTGTTCCATCCTTTGTTTATTGGCAGCTAGCTTCTTGAAAAACATGTCCAAGGGGGTCTGTTTCTATCTCTTCTTCAACACCTGTCGGAAATGACGGGCAAGGGTGTCATTGTAGAGATCATTGATCCTGTTGGCCTCAGCTGTTTGGATAATGAGTGTTGGTAAACTCCTGAACCTCTCCCCATTTGACAAGGAAGTTTTTGTCAACTTTCACTCCTTCTGATGATTTCTTGCTTTGTTTCAATTGAAATCACCTTTCTGCTTTATTAGAAGCCGTGATTTGCACAACACTTGAATAAATGTAAATACCCTGCACTGAGGTGATGTACGTAATAAACAAGGGAGCAAGCCAAATTCCAATGGGAGATCTGTATTTCAGATATACTAATAATATCAATATATTCTAATAATACTGTACTAATATATTATAAAAATAGCAGATTGTCATTAGCAACAGCAAAAGAGTGGAAACATCATTCGCACTTGTTCGCAGAAAGTCCATTGTTCGCCTCACGTAACTGCCGAACAGAAAGGCCGTTGTTCGCAGCTAGTCTGTTGCTCGAGTCACGTAACGGCCAAACAGAAAGTCCGTTATTCGCAGCATCCGTTATACGAGGCACCACTGTACAATCAATACTAAAAACATAAAAATAATACACAAAGAAGAAGACAGATATTTACGTAGATTCAAAGAACACCTCGCAATTGTTAACACAACCAACACCATAAACTTAATGGAATGGAGATCGACGACATGTGGGAAGAAATGGTTAGGACCAAAATAGTAAGTAAACAGACAGAAGGACAGTTGGAAATGCCTTCGGGGATAGAACATCAATACCACGAAGCTGTATAATTTACAAATACTGTAAAAAGGTTAGTTAAATATAATGAAAAAATATTTTTAATATAACTTATATAAACATACAATTTATTACAGTAATTATTACAACTATGTTTATATAATTGTACGTTTATTGATTGTAGAAATGTAACATCTGGTGATGGGTGCAAGTAACATCAAAAATCTTACACCCAAAATGCATAGTATAATAAAGAACTAACATATATAAACCTTAGTAGTTGCCTCTGTTGAAGTGGTGTTACAGATTAAAAAAACGACGGTGGAATTCTGTATCAACCGTTACGTTTTTCAAATTCTTTAAGAGATTTTTAGAAGAATTAATTTTAAAGTATACTGATAAATGAAATTATTACAAAAGTTGCTTCTAGCCTTTGATATAATTATCCACAACCGTGAGGCAGATAATAGTGAGGACTTATCAGACCAATGATGGGCACATTTTTGAGTTTATTAAATTGTTTTCACTTTGATCCCTGAGCGTTTGTGCCCTTCATTGGTCTGATAAGCCCTCACTATTATCTGCTTCATGGTTGTGGATAATAAGAGAGGTTGCGGCCGACGTTTTCAACGCGAAAACGTGTACGTCGGACGTTCAGCGCCGCTTTCCTAAAAGCTTAGAAGTTTGGCAATGGTGTTTGGAATGTCGAGCATGATCTCTGGCAACGTGTGCTCAGACAAAACAGATATGATGACATTGATACATCTGAAGCTTCACCTTTTCAACAACATGAAATACATAATGCAATTACTCAGCTCAGGAATGGTAAAGCCCCTGGTGTGGATGGCATGACTGCTAGTATCGTGAGAAAAATCTGGGATATCATTCCAGAACAACTTGAAGAGCTTTTTAATACCTGCCTCTCTATAGGATATTTCCCAGACAAATGGAAAATTGCACGAATAATTCCCGTACCCAAGCCAGGGCAACCTGAAGAATCAAGACCTATCTCTCTTCTCCCACTCCTGGGAAAAACGCTAGAGAGACTCATTGCGAATAGACTAATATGGCACCTTGAAACAAATAAACTTCTCCATAACTCCCAGTATGGATTTCGACATCAAAGGTCTGCAACAGATGCTATATATGAATCGACCAAAATTATAAGACATCTATTAAATAATAATAACAGATTTGTGCTTGCTATCAGCCTTGATATTAGCAAGGCCTTTGATAGCACTTGGTGGCCATTAACATTATATCAACTGCGAGAGAAGAGATGCCCTGCTAATATATACAGAATACTACAAAACTATCTTTCCGACAGAACTGCAATTATGCAAAAAGGTACTGTTGAAGTGAGGAGGAATGTGGTAAGAGGATGTCCACAGGGTTCAGTCATTGGCCCTTTGTTATGGATAGTTACATTTGATCTCATTCTTGAACAGAATTTTGGGCAGGATGGACTTATTGCCTATGCTGACGATCTGCTGGTATTGGTAGGTGGTAATAGTAGAGCCGACCTTGAGCATAAAGGGACAGCAATTCTGGATAAAATAAATATATGGGGGAAAGAGCATAAATTACAATTTAATGCCACGAAAACCAAAGGCACAATTTTCAACCTCCCTGGACGGCCTAACTTATTCTTAAGAATACCCACGATTCGAATGGGAGGTGTTTCTATCTCCATTAAAAAATATATAAAATATCTTGGAGTTATTCTGGATAGCAGACTATGTTGGCATGATCACATAGAATATATAACAAAGCGTGCCGGCCTCATCTTCCAAACATTCTCCAGCGTTGCAAAAAGCACATGGGGACTTTCATATGAAGCTCTAGATATCATTTATAATCAACTTTTTTTACCGATAATCACTTATGCCTGTGGTATTTGGGGTTCGGCCTCACACAACACCCATCCTAAAAGAAAATTAATATCTGCACAAAGAAAGGCTATTATTCTCCTCACTAAAGCATATAGAACGGCACCAACAGCTTCCTTACAAGTTCTTACAAGGAAACCTCCTATGGACATCCACATAAAATATTTTAGCCGAATTTGCCACCTTAAATGGAGAGAAAATATTGACACTTCCACAGGTATCATAGATGTTAATGATATAGAATTCTTGACTCCTTTTGACCAATCTATAAACCCCTGTTTGCCTCCACCTCAAATGACTGATGAAGCACACGAAAGCAATATTATTATATATACTGATGGTTCCAAAATAAATAGCTATGTTGGATGCGCCTTTGTAGCATATGCACAGAATCAGGAAATTTATAGTCAAGTGTTCCGACTTGGAGAATTATCTACTATATTTCAGGCAGAAATGTTTGCTATTTTAATGGCTGTTACCTGGACTAATGATACCTATAATGACTGTTATATAACAATAATTAGTGATAGTGCCTCCTCCTTGGCTACACTTCATAATAATGAACTTCATCCTATATCTACCAAAATCAAACATGTGGTCTGTACATCTAATAATATGTACACTTTTCAGTGGACAATGGCCCACCATGGAACTGTCGGAAATGAGCGGGCAGACTTTTTAGCAAAAACCGCTGCTAGTAACACATGTCTCCCTGTCTCGTATAATAAAATAAGCATGAATGTAGTGAAAAGAATCTTATGGCTGGAACTTATAAATGAGTGGCAAGGCAGATGGAATGAATGTGAAGGATCCAACACATATAGATTTCTTCCAAGTATCGAAGAAACTTATAAATTTAAATGGATTAAACCAAATCACTGGATAACTCAATTTCTCACAAACCATGGGAAATTTGCCAGTTACTTCGCCAGGTTTTCTGGACTTAATACAAATTTATGCCCTATATGTCAAATCGAAGACGGAAACGTACACTATATTTTCCATTGTCCGATACTTGAAAGGGAACGAAATGAAATTCAAAATATACTACACCAACAAGGCATATCTTGGCCATGTGATTTACCTAATCTTATTAATACAAAGGAGAACTTTTTCTATTTTAACAACTTAACCAAAAGATATGGCAAACTTACTACCATTAGGGCATAACTTCCAGTTACTCTGAAAGCCTAGTGCATCTATTAATTCGAATATTCTTTTACTATCTGTTAATGCAGTGCATTTTCTACTAACTTTTATACAACTCTTGTTATGCTTTTAAATATTTATTATTAAATCACAGGTGTTGAGCATCCTTCTGCTGATTTTGTTCCAAAGTTTTGTTCCATGGTTTTAAAGAAGGCCTTGAATTTGGTCAGTATTAGGTTCTCAATTGAACGGCTGAGATTTTGCACTACTTTCTCATGTCCTTTTACACCTGAATATGGATCTGTCTGTACTGGCCCTTTTTGTTAACTGTCTCATTAAACAAAAATATAGACTTTACTTAATTTCAATTAAAAAAAAAAAAAAAAAAAAAAACAGGTAAGTGTAAGCAACAATATACCTCATTATTAATTTTATGTGAAATACTTTTTGTTTAATTTTAATTTAATGACCATTCGTCCAACAAGTGTTAAATCAGAAAGGGTATTCTTAGAATGATAC
>NW_019388616.1:6644-7451 GCF_000671375.1 Centruroides sculpturatus
CAGTGGCGGCCTTAGGGGGTGGCGAGCAGGGCAATCGCCCGGGGCCTCGCTCTTGGAGGGGCCTCGCGCAACAACCAAGTAGAAAAAAGTTGATATTTAAAACTTTTTATTTTATCCTTGGCTATTAGTTATAACAATAAAATAAATTTAATTTATAGTACAGTATATATTAATATTAATAAGTGCCTACTATTTCAATTCACATACTTTGCACAAAGGACAAGGGCCTCGCAAAGGATAAGGCTGCCGCTGCCCTGACTATCCAAACACCATTGTCAAACTTCTAGGCTTATAGGAAAGCGGCGCTGAACGTCCGACGTACACGTTTTCGTGTTGAAAACGTTGGCCGCAACCTCTAATTTAATTAATATACAGTACTGATAAATGTTAAAAAACTGATCTTTGGAGGGGATTATCGCAGAGGGTCAACAATTCTGGTGTGGTGTAAAACCCCTTCAGAGCTTGAATCTTACCATATCGACTGGTGTCCATTAACAGAAAAGTACCAAAAAATTTTACTTTTATTTAAAATGTATTGTGTATCACTTTCATTTTTAAACTAAACTGTTTTAATTTTTTAGAATCCATAATAAAAAAGGCTTATCAATGACAGTGGATAAAACCACCAAACACTGGTAGTTGGTCACTGGTTTGCACTTTACCTGGGCTGGCCATACAATTTTTTTAAATTGTATGGCTTATGTAAATTGTATTCTTCATATTTTTAGCATCTAAAAAACAGTTGCATTTCTCTTAGAAAATCCTGTGGGAGATCCACCTTCAGCAGATCACCCATGTATCATGTTG
>NW_019388617.1:0-6449 GCF_000671375.1 Centruroides sculpturatus
AAAAAAAAACTAAATTAAATTTAAAATGTCGGAGTTGACACATTTTTCCCGACTGCAACTCCACAGTGCTGCTCAATACATTGTTGATTTTTTTCAGATAGCATTTTCTTTCTTTTACAAAATATTAGTAGTGTTGTATTTTTATTACAGTTTGTGAAAATTTTGGTTTCAACTTTTGAAAATATTTAGAATGAAAAACTACATTTTGACCTTTGTCATGAGCCACATTGATGAAGTTAAAATCCTTGTAAGAGGTAATAAGAAGTTATAGGAAAGTTGAGAAATTCTGACCCTAAAAAAAAAAGAAAAAAAAGGTCAATGGCTTTTTGTGCCCAATGTGAAAAGTGTATCTGTAAACTCTATGTACAGTTTAGTCTCTACGGAGTGATGCCACAATAAGATCTCTCATCACCTGAAAATCTTGCTAGGGCTGCCTCTGGTTCAGGCAGTGAAAAAAGTTCTCTTTCCAATTCGGCCCGGAGGAAAAAACTGTTGGCCACCTCTGGTCTATATCTAGATTAAAGACTGTGAACTATATTAAAGAATGGTAAAAAAAAAATAATTGATTGGTTAATTTTTGTTTAAGGCATTGCTAGAGTTTGATATTAATGTTACAAGAATGTATGATTAAAGGAAGTTTCATATTTTGTGTGTGTTAAGTTATCATCGATTCTTATGGAAATTCATTTTAATGAACAATAATTTGAAATAATTCAATTTTGTGTCAGGTTGGCCTCTACTAGGCCCCCCAAAACAAAACTCTGGCTACGCCCATGGTAAAAGCCCAGAATTTTTATTACTTGGTTATATCATTTTTTTTCTGTCTCCGTACAAGTGCGATATAAAGAATGGCTAATGTATTTCCAGTAAACCATGAATACTTAAAAAGTATTTGGTTTCTGAAATAATCAGTCATGAAAGATAATGTTCTTTTATTAAGATTATTCTGGATGTTTTCAGCTTCCTCTTGCTTTTGAACACTTAACACTAATAAGCATCACACATGCTGCTCATACTTCATTCATGTTCTTGCTGTTAATAGCCTTCTCCAGTTTTTTTTTTTTTTTGCTGTGTCTAACAAAAACTTGGCCTGTCGCACATATTTCATTTTCTTCTACATTTTTCTGGTTTAAACTCAGCTGCAGTTCCATAATCTTCATGTTACGAACAGCTTTGTTTTGTTGTTCTTCAAAATGTTTCTGTGCTTCCTGTTCTGCTCTTTTTTCCGTTTCTCTTATTCTTTTAACTTCTTTCATTTTTCAATTGTTCTTGATAATTTCTATGTGCTGAGGGAGCTAATTTCAGTAGTCGTTTGTAATAGGTATAAGGTTTGGGCTTTGGTCATACATATTTAGTCCCTCCTTAACAATCAAAAGTGAATTAAGTATTCTTTCCAACACTAATGCTCTATCAGGAGAAAGTGCCTGGCGTGGAGTTGACCTCTCTCATGGGAATAGGGATTTTCAATGCTGATTTCACTAATTTGGCTATACTGGGATATTTATCACTATCAGAAACTGTTTATTTTTTAATGTTACGAGATGTGTAAATATTGATTTCAAAATAAAATAATAAACCTGAAATAAATATATTTCAAATAAGTATATTTTATTAATGATTTCATAAATAACAAGGAACTTTTTCCTGCAGATGAATAAAAACCAACATCATTGCAACATTGTTAACCTTTTGGGAAAAATTTTCACAAGCTTTCCAGCATGTGAAAATTTCTCACAAGCAATCACGTGCTGTACTTTTTAACAACACTTCGAATCTTTTAATTTATTTGGTAAATTTTATATGTAAATATGAATTTACATTTTCGTTTACTTTTTTAGTGTCTCAATTAATGCATAATTATAATCGGCATAAGAGAAAAGATTAAAAAATGGATATTTCACAAGTAATCACACATTTTATAAAAATAATACTATATGGAATAATTATACCTGTAGTCAATTTAAACACACATTTAGGAAGATATAGATGTGATTTAACATTAACAATATGCTATGAAATCATTTGTAATGAGAGGGATTAAGTGCATATAGGATTTTTTTTTTTACATATGTGAAATAAATTTTTGTTTCCTATAACCTAACAACACTGAGCGGCAGTCGATTTTGAGTCCCGCTCAGAGCCAAGTATTTTCTTCCAGAAAATTCTATTCCGATAGTCTGATAATTCGGCAGATCGTTTGGCTTTAAAATTATTTTGATTTGTCCCACATCTTAATTATGCAAAAGTGAGAAAAGTGAGGATACTTCAGAAAAGTGAGCAACTCCCAGGCCTGAAGATGTTTAATATTGAACATTTATTTTAATGTGGAAATTCTGTCTTACAGTTTTCAATTTTTATGTTTACTGGAACATCTGTTAAAAAACAAGTATAATTTTTTAAACAGATCTCCCCAGTGTTATATGGAGGGGTAATCTTTTAATGTTCTAATTTTTATTGTTATATTCCTTTGTAAAAGACCTGTAATTGGGTTCCTGTATGCTGATTTAGTAAATAAATAAACGTAAGAGAGTGCTAAAAAGTTTGTAACATTACCCAGACACAAGAGAACAAAGTCATGCTATAAGAATAATGGAGAAGAAGAAGTTATTACTAGAACACATGCTCCATAACACTATTATGACCATTAGTTTGCTTACTTTGACAACTTGAATTCACGATGGCTGCATCAACACCAGAATTCAGCAACAATGAGGAGTGTGTGATTGTGAAGGTTTTGTTTCTGCAGAGGAAAAGAGTTCAGAAGATTTGTTCTGAGATTATTCTGGCTACTCTTGGGTGAGACTGTCCTTCCCTCAGAATGGTAAAATAATGATTGGCATGTTTAAGAAATGAGCCATGCTCTGGAAACCCATTTCAGCAATGGCAGATGAAAATGTGGACGAAATACTCATGAAAGGATTTCTTATATAATTGACATTCTAGACATGTGAAAGATATCTGTGAAATGGATTCCAGAACTTCTCAATGCAGACCAGAGACAAAAATCATACAGTTGTCTCCAAAGATTTCCATCAAAATAATAGATTGTCAATTTGTGCCAGCTCTTACAAAATGTGGCACTCATTGACCATTTAAAACAGTTCTTATTGGAATGTGGCTATCAGGTGGTCATGACTGTGTATGTGTGTTACCCAGATGTTACATCTAAACCAAGGGTCACCAAACTATGGGCTGGATCTGATCCGCAAGGTCAGTTCATCTGGCCTGTTGCCACACTGTGCCACAAATGAGCTAAAATAGAATTATTTATATGGAAATATCATAGATTGTAGATAAATTTATTATGTAAAAAAATTAAAATAAGTGTAAGTAAAAATGCCAAAATTGGTCCAATCTGATTTTTGCATTTGACAGTAATATAACTTTTTAGGAAAATCAGTGAAATAAAAAATTTGGCAATTTTTTATGAGAGCACTTTTTGTATAAGTACCTACAGCAATAAAGTTTCTAAGGAACGTGATTATGAGCTTGCTGCAGCAATCATGTTTGTGTATTGGTAAATAAATATTTTGGTTGTCTTTATTTTTTGTGTATTCAGTGTGCGGTATTGAACAAAATTGCTATATGGCCCGTGCTCGTCATTCTCTGTTATCTGACCCATTGTGAAAAAAGTTTAGTGACCCCTGATCTAAACAATTGTAACTGGACACTTGGTGATCTTACTTGCCTGGTTGCTTTGATAGAGAGAGGAAGTGTCTATGCAGTTGTAATATCCATTCTTTGTCTTGTTCAGATGTTGCTGATTAAGTTTTAGACTTAGCACAACCCATCAATTATAAGAAAACCAACAGTTCTAGTGTTGCTTCCTAGTTTAAGATCTGAGTTATCTCTTTTTTGTTGAGGGAAGCACTATGGTGGTTGTGATCGTAAATTCTTTGGCAGTCTGAATGTTTGTGATCTATTCATATCAAAAGCATGAGAATCCATAAATCTAGCAGAATTAATCTGCAACAGGATCACCATACCTGTTTTGTAAGACAGTGAGATTATGTATCAATCATTAAATACAAACCCAAAATATATATAAGAGAAAATATATAATATATTATTGTTTTCTTTCTATATTTGGTGATGTTGATATGTGTATACTATTTGTTTATCATCTGATGTTTTAACATTGGATGGACAATCCATATGATGCATGCTCCTTATGTTTTTTACAATTTCTTAATTGTTTAATTTACACACTTCTGAAATGTATATCTGTTTAAAAAAATGTTGATGTGTTGTAATCTTAAAAAATGGTTAATATGTCATAGCTCGTTATTGTTCTATTAGAATCTTCTTTTGTATTCAAATTCTCTTATTCGTTGCCTGAAGAAGACAATTTTGTATTTGTCAAAAGTGCTTATTATTCTTAATTTTATATTAAAAACCTATTTAATGCCAACAAACACTAAGAATTTCAACTCATCTGGACTGCCAAAATAAGAAAATCATATCACTAGTGGTTAGTGATCTTAAAAGAAATTAAAAAAATTAACAAACCCTGCCTATTATGGAAAGAAGACCATTGCATAACTAGAAAATTTATAAAACCCTTATTTGCTGCACCCAGTAATCATCCTTTTTTTTCACCAAGTGCCTGAAATTTCTGAGAAATTCCACTTATTAGTTAGGACTGGTTTTTTTTATTAAGAAAGTCTTCCACAGTGTGAAGATTACAGAAACATCATTTTTTTTTTTCTCAGAATCTCAAGACAAGAGGAACTAGAAAGGCTCTCATTAAATCAGAATCTGTGATATAGCAGAAGGCATTATAACTGGCAAGTGGCATATCAGTTTTATCTGAACTTTCAATTCAAATCTTACTCTAAATTGAACTTGAGATGGTGAATACAACCACAAGAAACTAGAGTTTAAGTCATTTTAGTTCTTCAGAAATGGAACCCATTGCTTCTGATCTAAAAATGTTGAACCCCATTTCTCATACATCATGCAAAATGGACATGAAGAATGAGATATAGGTTTTTGGCTATCAAATGAAGAAAAGACAAGGATACATTATCAATTAATTACAAATATTTATTTATTTATACATATCTGTACATTATTCTTTATTGACAATGATTTGTAATAATTTTTGAATTTTTTCCCATTTCTTTAATTATATTTAAATGAAAATAAATCAATTTCACAAAAATTGGAAAAGTGACATTTTCATGAGTAAAGAATATTTTGCATAAATAAAAACTAGCATCTGCAATGAATTCACATTTTAACTTATTTACTTATAAGAAAATGAACTGTAGATATTATTTTAATTGGCTTAACTTATGATGAAGTAGTCTTATTGGGAACATTCAGTTATTATTTCAAAAAACAAATTCTAAAATATTTAAAGAGAAAAGCAGAGTTATAAGAACAATAAAATTTACTACTAAGATATTTAATATTTGAGTGCATATATATATTATGTATTTACATTTATTTCTCCACATACACTCTTAAATATCAATATTAGAAGTGGCAACTTTTTGATATTTCCTTAATTATTGTTGGAGCAAAGTTAAATATACAATAGTATTTGAAAATAACTGAAATCATCACAAAGTGAATTCTTCTACAATGCATACTTAAAGGCAAACTACCTTTGAAACACAAGCTTTACTATTCCAGCATCATGCAAAAGTTTATCAATATATATGTCTCTATCAGGATGAGAGGTATCTATTAAACACAAACTTAACTTTTCTCCCACAAAACCAGTATTGTTGTCTGGCATCTTCTTCTTTATCACGGAAACAAATTCCTTACCTTCCACCATCTTTTGAAATTGCATACAATGCATTGGATTCCAATCTTTCTCACGGGGTTCAACACCTTAAAAAATAATTATAATGATAATAAGTAGAGTATTTCTTACTATTCATATCAAGCAAAAAAATTTTTTTACTAATTCAAAATCAAAGATTATATGTATGAAATGGATGTTGAAACTAAACTTTTATTTTTAAAATTTTCATAAAAATGAAACATTTTTTTTATTCTTTAATAAGCTTGTTTCTTCTTCTGTCAGTTTATTTGCATTTTGGAAAAGGAAGGACTTCCTGAAAGTCATGACCTCTCTCTTTCAAAGGCACATAATTGCATAAATTACAATATTTCGCAAAGGAACAATATTAATTTCTAATGTTTTTTCAAATTTATATAAGTAACAAAAACAAACCCTAATACTGTAAACAGGTAATAAGCTTAACTGAATGAACTATTATAATTAATCCAAACAATAAGAACAAATTGTTAAAACCTAATACATGTAAACTTTCCATTGCACTAAACAGATACTAGGGGACACTACAGTCACTCCTCACTTAGCAACCTAATTGTACAAATGGAACTTAATTATTAAGTGAAGTGGTCAATAAATGGGAAAACTTAATTGCTTTTATTTATTCTGGATAAAGAAAAGATTTAATAGAAACTTC
>NW_019388618.1:0-6434 GCF_000671375.1 Centruroides sculpturatus
AATTATTTAAAAAGCTTGTTACCCATAAACTAAAATTTAGAAGCAAATTTTTGTATATGTGAAATAAATATTTCTGGCTGTCCATTTTTGTTTCCATGACATATGTTAAATTACCACAGTCTTAATATTTAAAATTTTTCTTTGTATTAATTGATTATTAAATTACCATATAACAAGAAATGTGTAGCAAATTGTTGACTGCTGGTTGCATCAAGCACTTGACTGTTTAATTGCAATTTGTTTCATTGCAGTCAGTGGATAAAACAAATCTGCTACTACAGAGATGACCACTTAAATGACTAACCACAAAACCACTTTCCACTGTAAATAACTGAAAACTGATTTCAAAATGAATAATGATACTGTTTTCAGTGCCTGTTCAAAACTGATTTTTGGTTTTTGCCAAAAACTGCATTTTATCATAACTGGTTTTATTGCCAGCATTAGCATATACTATATAATTGTAATCTGTAAATTGTATTAACCTTTAATTATGATCACCCAGTACTTTAGGCTAATGGCAAAAAAGAACTCCAAAGAATGTTGAGTGAGAACTGGCAGCACAACAACTTTTATAATGTTATTTATAATTAAATTTTAGAGTTATACTTATGTTTATATAAAATAATAAATTAAAAATCCTACTTAGCCACTGAGAAGTATCTCCCTCTAAAGTACAGTACAGTAATTGTCTTGTACCATTTCAATATATACATCAACATTTGTTATTTAAAATTAATTTAACTCGGTATTAACAGGATATTAATACCAAGTTAAATTAGTTCATATTATGTAGATTGTAGTATGTAACAAACTAAAATACTTATATATTTCTCACATTTATCACCACACAAGAAGTGTTAATAAATGTTCTGAAATTACACTTGATTCAACATTAAAGTATAACAGGTGTAAGTCAGGTATCAGTTAAAATTTACATATTTTACAATATATCTCCAGTGAGTAATGCTTCATTATGTAGCAATCTGGTGTTGAGTATGCAATCCAAGTTATATCATCTGTCACAATACAGTCTAGCAGTTCATTACCATTTTTGGCATACTGGTCCAAGAATATGAGTGCTATCACCATCTGTTATTTCCTATGTTCATCTGTTTTAGGCATCCACCTTGAAAGTTTATGAATTGCAGATTTTTATAAACTATTCCACATAGGCATGAATGAAAATTTTGGAAATACAGGTAATCCCCGTATAACATGGCACTTCTATAGCACGGATTCACTCTAACACGGTTCAAGAATTGGTACCATCCCCCGTATAACACGGTACTTTTCTAGCACAGATTCACTCTAACACAGTTCGAGAATTGGTACCATCCCCCGTATAACACGGTACTTTTATAGCACGGATTCACTCTGACACGGTTCGAGAATTGGGTTAAACCCTCGTACAACAGGAAATGTAATAAATTTTTACATACTTAAGTAATAATAGTTCACGAAAATTATTATTTTCGTGAACTATTAGTACTTAAGTGTGTAAATTTTCTCTTCTCGCCTTCTGTCGATACATGTGGTCCTTCTTGAAACTTGTTTCAGTGTTGCCAGATCTCGACGCTTCTGATGTTGCCAGATGTTTTTCCCTTATTTTATACTTGCTTTATTCTTCATAAGTGCTTAGCACCATATAAGGAAATTTATAAAGACCTTTTAACTAGAAGCAAGCAATCTAAAATTACATACATTTTGCAAAAGGTAAAGCATGGATCTGAAGATAATGCAGAAAAATGCTCAGAGGATAAGGATAACGTGCCAAAAAGAAAACGCTCTCGGTTAATTAATAGTGTTTTTAGTGATGACGAAGAAAATATTGTTTAATTTATATTAATATCTATCACTTAAAAAAATTTTAATGAAGATATTTATCTTAATTATGAAAATATACTAGCATGTTTTTTAATTTTTGGAACCTAACCCTCCTTTTCGTATTAGTTCTTTGTTTCGTATAACACAGATTCGCATAACACGGCAATTTTTTGGAACGTAACTATCGTGTTATACGGGGGTTACCTGTATTCTGCTCTCAACTGATTTGGTGAACATTCTGTTTGATCAAATTTTTTTCATTCATCAGGTGTGCAAGAGCATTAATGATGAACAAGTGGTAACCTCTTCCATTTTCATCATGCATATTACATCTACTTCCCTTGAAAAGTCTATCATTACTTGACCACTGAATCACTCATTCATTGCATCAGCTCCATATACATCACAAATCTTGCCTGTGAATTTCAGTCACTCAAACATTTTGACATCCAGAAATTTGATTACTGAGAATATCTTAACCAGTGAAACATTCAACTTTAGTAAACATTTCAACAGATGAGTACTGAAACCCAAGAACAAAAAATATGTCAGCTGTCATCTGCTTATCTTCATGACAGCAATCCAGATAATAGCCATCCACAAATGCATGAGTGGTTGGGATATGCAATTGGAACAACTTCTGGATATGTAATATATACATGTATATGCGATGTTGCTTAATAGCATTAAGCAACACTGATAGGGAAAAAAACAAAAATTTAAGAAACTTCAATAAAATATCTAATTTATCTCAATCTATAGAAAGATATTTATGAATTTTCATGTTTGGCAGACAACTTATCAAAATCAGAATTATCCAGTTTTGTTTAATTTAATGTATCAATATTAGTCATATTAATGTAACATCTGTGTAATATTGTGACCATTAAAAGGATTGTAAATACTGAGAATACACAAAATAATGTTTTATTACTATATAATGTGGTTCAAATATATCTCTTACATGCAAAAAAATGAGATGATGAACTACTGATAGATGACTTTTAGATATTCTGACTACAGTAAAGACTTAAGTACTATGATATCATATTTTAACTAAATATTAAAAAATGATTATGGTAATAGTTTTGCATAATTTTTTTATTATAAATTTAGTATTCTTACATCACCAATATTTTGTATAGAGTAAACCTTATTTCAACATTAACTAACTAAATTAACAAAATTAACTATTTAAATTATTTTAAAAAACTAAATCCAATAAATAAAATACTTTAAGAAATATACTAACAGCCAATGTTTCCCTGTATAATTCTAAACTTAAGTCATTCAATAAAACAAAAATTTACATACACAAATTCCATGCTGCAAATCATCATCAGAAGCAATAAATTTTATCAATAACTCAACTGAATTCATTGAGTATAATGGTGCCTCATACTTTGAATTCAATTCATTCCAAGAGGCCATTCAAAGTCTAAATCAATTTTTTCCACTAAAAATAACAAAAAGAGACTTATTTGATTCCCAGACCTAGTTCACTTTACTTCAGTAAAAAGAAGTAAAAAAAAAAACAACAATAGATAGTTCTTTTTATTTCTATGACCTTTCTATAAATTTCTGTTTATATCCCTGTCTACTTGGACTGTGTTTATTAATTGGACTTATTACACTGGTGTAGTTTCCAATCTAAATAGAGGAGATCTTAGTCAAAAAGTCAAACTTGACTAAGATCTCCTCTATTTGCTAATCAGAAACTACACCAGTGTAATATGTCCTATTAATAAACAAGGTCCAAGTAAACAAGGATACAAACAAATTCCTAAACAATACCTATTTCGATATACTTAAAACAGCAAATATACATATTTTAGGAGAAAAATATCACAATTGAAGACTTAATTAAAACATGAAAACAATAAATAAAATACATAAATATTTTATAAAATAAAATTTGCATTTAACGGTTGCACACTGTCAACTTTGGTATCTTAAACATGATCACCAAATCCACCACACAAGTACTGCTTTCATACTTCACAATAAGTTCCTTTTTCATCTCAATTGCTGATAGTACAACCTTCATCTTAGACTTCATTGCTTCCACACACTTCTTGGATACCATGGTTAATAAGTAAATTTCATATTGGGTTTTTGCTATTTTTAACAACTGTAGGTACTTAACATAGATATGTGATTTAATTATAACAGTTGTGAAATTTAACACATTATTGCTAATATGAGATTGTATTCTTTGTTTAGGAGTTTACTTTAAACTTTTACTTCACATTTTGTTTGAATAAAATCAAGTTGAAACATCTTCAGATGAAAAGCATACCAAGCGTATTATGTTTTATGAGTTTTGGAAAGGATACAATGCTGTACAAATAAAAAAAATTTGTAATATGTACGGTTGTAGATGCTCCTACACATCAAATCACATTAATGTTTAGGAGTTCAGGAAATTTTGAACTAAAGGATACAAAATTTACGGGCACCCGTAAACTGATGATGAAGAAAACTCGCAAGAAGAAATTCTTAAAAATCCATCAAGGAGTTGCTTAACTTTCGCGGCAACATTTAAAATTTTAGTGGCGCCATCTGTTATCATATTTTATTTTAAAAACTTTTTATATTTTTAATTATTATAAAATGGAAAAACGTTAATTTTGAGTGTAGGAACGAGTTTTGTAAATAATTGTAAATGCTAATAATGAGTAAAATCATCATTAAGTCCTACTCTACTTAAAATATGACACACAACCTTGACCTTTAACCATCAAAATTTAATAGCATCAATCCCCCCAATACAGAAATCTCCCTACAAAATTTCAGTAAATTTTGTCAAAAAGCACAGGAGTTATTAGCTTTCAAAGAGGGTGAACAAAACCATGCCCCCCACCCACATCCATACACAGAAAAATCCCCAGAATTTTTTTGCACTTCTCAACATTTCAAGATCCTGGGTCCAAAAATGCAGAAATGGGGACATTTTTGGACTGATTGTTATATATAACAGAATAAGTATGGCAAAGCCAAGAAAGTAAAAATTGACAAATAACCCACAATACATATATATAAAACCAAACACACCAAAAATAAAGCAAACAAAGCATCAAAAACATAAGACCATAATGCAAGAACAAGAGACAGCTTGAGCACAATAACAGATTGTGCCCAAATGGTCTCTTGCTCAAGCACTATTCACTTGCATAAATTCACTACGTATGCAATTCAAACTTTGAAGCCAATTTGAACTCATTTGATTCAAATTTTTATCAAATTTAGCATTCAAACTCTGAAGCATTCAAAGTATGAGGTACCACTGTTCTTTTTCATATTTTGCAAACTAAACACACTAAATTATTACTAATATAGAAAAAAATATTAAATATTCAATTAACAAATTTTTATCTAACTTCCATACATTTTCACTATTTGAAAAGTCTTGATTTATTGCAGAAATGTATCAGGCCATTCAAAAACCTACAAAATGTGTTTCCATGGTAATTGATATTTTGACCTAACCACTCATTTGTATGTCATCACTTTGCTTTTGATGGGTTTAGTTTTAGATTACATAGTAAAATAAAATTTTATGCTAAAAAGTGAAAAACAGGACAACAAATTTAGTCAGTACAATCTTTATTTTTTAAGTCACAGCAAAATCTATGACAGCACGAACTTTTAGGATCTCCACCCTTATTAAGCATTCCTTGTTTCAAATTTTAATCTTTTTAAATCTTAATCAAGGAATAGGGAGGAGCATTTAAATATAACCATTAATGAGTACACAAAATCTAAATATGAATTTTTGCCATCCCAGGTATTTCTGATACAAAGCCTATGTACAAGTGAGATACTGTCACTCTTTGGCTGAGGGCCAATGTAATACAGCAATAGTATATATATATATATATTTTTCTTTTTTTTCACTTTTTATGTATAAATCCCAGTAACAGTATAAAAGGAAGCTGCTAAAAGAAATATACAAGCTCCCCAGTTTGAAAGCCCAACTATACAATGTGATAATTGTTGAGATAAACAGTTTAGGAAAATCTGAAAATTCTCCTTCACACGTAACAAATGGATGAATATTTTTTTTTCTTTTTGCTTCATTCAGACCACCTTTTTCTGAATTATCATAAGACATGATATACAATATCTAAGTATATGTAACTTTGTTTGTGTTATGTGTTTGTGTGTTCATATTTACAGAAATGGTGGTGGTTCTTGGGGAGCAAAATTTGGCAACCAAATACAATGCAGAGACCTCCCAGGCAAGCACCCACTATGCATTAGAAATTTCTACATTCATTAATCTTTCTTTTTATTTTTTTTAACATAGTTAATTTGACAGATGAAATAATTCTATGCCTATGTAATGATTTTTCACACAAGCTAACAGAAACTGTACAAAATGTATAAATATGATAACAAAAGTACACATATTAGTGTACTGTTTATCACAGGCACAGTGTAAATTTTTTGTTCACCTGCTATTATTAATAAGTACATTTGTATAAAACATTCATGCTTAGAGCATCCATTTGGAATGAACATTTTTTATATATATATATATCTATATTATAATGACAATTCTTTCATTCCATCATACATCACAAATATTAATGATCGAAAAAAAT
>NW_019388619.1:0-809 GCF_000671375.1 Centruroides sculpturatus
TTTTTTTTTTTTTTTTTTCAAATCTACAGGTTTGGAGACCTCCCGAACCCCTCAAAAAATTCAATAAAAGGGGAAAAATTTGCATGCGCGTGTGTGTTAACGTCTAATTTGTTTAATTTCTTTATTTTCTTTTCTGAGATATTAAACAATATCTCAGAATGGGTAAAGTTTAAAAAACAAAATATGGCACTGTAGCTTGCGTATAAAGGAGCATTAATACTATTAAATTTTGGTCCTTAATTAAAGGTTGATAGGGTGAAAATATAAAAGTGGTCATGTGTCATATCTCTTAATGAATATTTTACTTGTTATTAGCGTTCAAAATTTAAAAAAATAAAATAAAACTCGTCACTACCCTCAAAGTAAGCTTTTTTTTCATTATATAATACTGTAGTACAGTAAAACCCGTTAATATGTTCTTGCCTAAGATGTTAGAACATATATGGGGAAATGATTTAGTTCAACCACTTTGACACTTAATAACTAACTCCTGTGTTAAACCATATGACTCCGATTCTGACCACTCTGACCACAGAAATTATTAGGCTTCAAACAGGGTAAACAAAATCATGCCCTCCCACACTGTCTAACATCCACACATATAGAAAAAAATCTCGAATCTTCTGCATATCTCGAAATTTCAAGGTGTCCCGGGTCCAAAAATGTAAAAATTTGGGAGGGGTCATTTTTTGACCGAGCGCTACACTTTTCCTCTGTTATATATAACAGCCAGAAAAGTAAAAATTATCGAATACATATTTACATATTACTTAGAGAAGTCTTTTAGCTTTGGAATAAAAAGTTTCTAC
>NW_019388619.1:1829-17542 GCF_000671375.1 Centruroides sculpturatus
GAATACGTCCTGTTTGGACGAAACAAATTTTGCTCGGTATACGACTTTTGTTCGGTATACGACATAATTCAATTATACGCGCCATCAATGAACAAGTAGCACTATCGGTGTACTAGACCAGACTAGACGTTTGCGGTGCAATGGTTTATAACTTTGTTAAATTTCTTCTGATTTTAATTCGTAAGTAAAATTTTATTATTTTTATTAATCACGAATCACAAAAAGGCAAATGAAGAGTGACAGAAAACTAAAAAAATGACTAGAATTACAATGGAACTGATAAAAGAGATTGTTGAGAAATACGAAGGTGGCACGTGTGTTTGAGATTTTAACTGTTGCCTACCGTATTCCAAGAACGACAATATGGACAATCGCAAAAAATAAAGACATTATTAAATCTGCTAACGTTGCAAAAGGGGTTAAATAAATTTGAGAAATTGCTTTTGCTTTGGATAACTGAAAAACAGTGCTGGAGACAACGTATCGGAAGCAATTATTTGCGAGAAAGCTAAAAAGATACATGCTGATCTCACGAAAAATCAAGCAGGAACTAGCCAGGAAAGCGAGGTGTTTAAAGCCAGCCATTTTTTTTTACACGAGAACAGATTAATCATTTTTACATTACTTCTTATGGGAAAGGTTGGTTTGGTATACGCCCAATTTGGTATAAGTCCAAACATCGGGAACGGATTAAGGTCGTATACCGAGGTTCCACTGTATTTGAATTCAACATGCGTGTTCTATTTGATATATTTCAATTCAAAATGTACTCTGTAAACCTGAAGCTGGAATTGGGTGAATTTCGAAAATATTTGTGAATTGCTTCATTTTACATGTTTTGCTGGAAGCTGAAGAGGTTTATTGATTTGAACATACTACATGTTTTTAATGCTGTGTATGAAATATGCTTTATTAGTGTAAAATTTAATTTTCACAAGTACTTCCAATAATTCTAGGATATTATCTACAAGCATTCGGAACACTGTAGCAATATCATATATTAGACAAACTATTGAATTAAGTAGAAATATAAGGGCTTCATTCTGATATGGAGTAAGATATAGCTATGAAATTGTACTTATGATGCAAATTTTTTTGTTGTAGACAATAGAAATAGTTATTGACAAATCTTGTAACCAATTATTCATCATTTTTCCAGAACATTGGGCTTTGCTTTTTAAATGTTTAGGAAAATCCTAATTTTGGTATGATCAGTTTCACATGTATATTTCATCTTCAAAGTTAACGGATCGGCAACATTTTAGTAGTGTTGTGCCAGTTGTTATTCCAGGTGTCAACATAATTCTACCAATTTTGTTATATATGGTATCAAAATTATATATAGGATGGATATCATATGTGAAAAGAATATTAAGTCAAATTTTAATTTTTATCACATTTATTAAAAATTGTATTGCAAATTTTTTAATGATTTTTTTTTTCCAATACAGAATACATAGTTTGACTAACAAGGGAACTGTCAGAGTATCTTTTAATAAATATTAATAAAAATTTAGTTGGTATACTTTTAACGTAATTATTAACTCTCCATTAAATTTGTAATATTCACTAAAAGTGTTAATCAGGGTTAATAGCAATAAAATGTCATACTATTTTATATTAGATTAACACAAATATACAAATTTTTACTAATGAAAGGGTTGTGGAAGAAGACGACAATATTACATTTACACAGTAGAATAAGGAATAAACTCAAATAAATGTTATATGAAAGGTTAGATTGTGGCAGTTGGCAACACGGCATTTGACCACTATCCCCAATCTACTTGACGTCAGACCATGGATAACTCCACTTTTTGGGTGGACGTGCTTCTGTTCGATCGCTCACCTCATCGTGTGCTGTGATCGTTGTCTCCATGGTCAATGTAATTGTAACTCTTGTTCATTTCAAATTCATGACATAAATAAAAAGTTTTAAATGTTTATATTATCCTTTGGTCCAATGGTTGAAGAATTGATGTTGTGTTGGGTGGCAGACAAACCATTAGGATGATTTAAATTTATAGGATGGCCTGGTGCATTATCCATCAGTAACAAAACTTTAAAACTAATATTTTTTCATTGTAAATAATCTTCAACCTCTGGTACAAAACAGTTATAAAACCAATTTTGAAACATTTTGCATATAATCCATGCTTTTTTATTGGCTCGCCATGGAACAGGAAGCATTGATTTTTTTCTACGTTTTTCATTACACGTGGACTCAATGTATGATTGATTAACATCAGCTTAGTTTCATGTTCTCCTGCTTCTGTATTGGCTGATGCACTTTCTCCAACAATTCTCATATTATGCAAAGAAAATCTCTTCCTGAATCTGTCAAACCATCCTATGCTGGCTTTAAATTCAAGTTTAAGCAATTCATTAGATGAAATGCTTTTAGAATCTTTTAAATGTTGGTAAACCGTGAGTGCCTTTTGTTTTATGGCAACACTATTTACAGGTATATTTCTCAAGTAACAGTCTTTAATCCATATCATCAAACACTTTTCCATCTTAGGCACTAACATGTCTTTTATTTGAGCAACTTTCTTCAAATCTAATAAAGACTAGACAATATGGCTTGTATTTTGCTGTCATTTTGTCTTATTGTTCAAACTGTTGACTCTCTTAAGTTCAATTCTTTAGCAATGGTTGCCACTTTTGCACCAGATTTCAATTTATCCAAAATTCTAATTTTGTCATCCAGAGCTATATGTTTTTTTCTCAACTTCTCGGGTATGTTATTTATTTCAGTACTCATGGCTAAAATATATTTTTTTCTTATAAAAATATTATTATAATGCATACAATACTTTTTTATAATTAAGTTATCTGTAATCTGTTTTGACTTTCCTTTATTTAAAGAAACTTTATTTGAAATTAGTTATGTATAACACTAACAGTCTGTTTGCAATGAAATAATATTTCAAACTGAATCACATCTCATTAGAATATTGTGACAACTGTTACAATTTACAGACATGCCTGAATTTGCATAAATTGGTATGATAATGTATGTCCCGTATAACACGATTTTCTACAATGCAGAACGTATCCCCCACGTTGTACAGGACTCTACTGTATACAATAGGTAAATATTTGACCTTAGTTATTATGCATATACCTGGTGTAATTTTCATATTTCAGTTTATGAAAAGCATTATACTTCATTTACATAATTTTTCTTCTATAACATTTTTTAATGCAATCAGTTGTCCAGCCATATTGTAGCACATATGCTTAGCTTCATTCCATGATCTTTTGTCATAAAAGATGAGACCAGATATGAAAACCTTAGATGACTAGAACAACTCTATTGTTAAAGGAAAAGTATGATGTGCAAGGGCAAGCAACTATTAATTTGAGGTGGAGAGTATATATTTTAAATTAAATAAATTAAAAATATGATCAAAAATTGCAGCCTGGCATTGTGACAACGTCACAATAAATAATTGCTCATTGATATTGAACTTACTTCTTTTTGTAATTGAAGAGTCAAGATCTTTAAATATATAATGCATTTTATTTATTTAAAACAAATTTTCTTATAAAAATCAAAAGCAACATTTTAAATTTTTAAGGTGGGTAATTACTGGAATAAGAACAATGTATTTTTAAATACATTGTTCTTATTCCAGTAATTACACACCTTAAAAATCTTAAATCACCAGTAAAGAACTTTAATATACTTAGTAGACAAACATTTTTGATCTACTACTGGGATTATCTTTAGGAAACAGGCCTGAAGATGGTCTTAGTAGTAGATCAAAAATGTTCGTCTAATGTTTGGTAGATTTGCTAATTGGACTGCAATTTGAAAAACTGTAGACAAATTTTCACTGGCATCTATGTGTGTGTTTTTTTTTATCTCAAGAATGGAGTTAGATCGATGAAAGACAAGACCAGATGTGGAAACCTTAGCAGCAAGAGGCCCTGATTAATTATATATGAACTTTTGATGAAGACTGGAAATTGCATTATTTCAATTCAAAAATTTTTCCCTGAAATGTTTGACAGATGACTGGCATGACTTGATTATTAAATGAAAAATATTTGTATAGGGCCAAATTATTGCTAATTTGAGGTGGAGAGCAAAATATGATTAAAAATTGCAACCTGACGTTGTGACAATGTCAGAATAAATAATTGCTTGTAGAAATTTAATTTTTTTTCTGTATAAAATGAGAGAAGTCAGTTGACGTCCAACTTTTGATCAAAGTTTCGACTGGTTAATCTTGGATTACCCTATCAAATAATACATCGCTGGATTCAGCTAAGTGTCCACCTCATGTGGGTAGCAGTTTCATTATCTTCCGCAAATTTTTCCAGGTGTTATCCTCCTCTGAAGGCCAAAGACTTTTCAGGCTTTTCCGAATAATCAGCTCATCAAGTTTTTATTTTTTATTTTTTTATTAATTATTTTTCAGTCGGGATAATCCCTGTCATGTCGTTCTCCGTGTTCTGTGTAAATGTCATGTCATTGGGATAATTATCTTATATATTACTCCTGTTTTATTTTTTGGTCTATACAAAAGCCATTGTTTCGTTCCATGTGGCAGTTAGCCACTCGGTGCGTCTTATGCCGCTCAGCGCCTGGCATCTAGGCTCCCGAAAGTTTCTCCTGCAGGTTTTATTTGTATTTACGGTTAAATCGGCACTGGGTCAAGCGCATGTATTCCGCAATGCTGTGTTTACTTGCCTGTTGTGTGTATCATACAACATTTTATTCTTTCGCCGATCAGCGTGTGACGGCACCAGAACGGTGTTTGATGTTGCATGCTGGACTTCAGGCAAGTTACACTTCATTTTGTCGTCGATCCTAGGGTAGTCAGCCAAGCTCCAAGCATCTGAAGTCTCCACTTGGAGCCCACGTTCCTCAGTTAAGCATTGACAGTCTATTCGTCTTAAGCTGAATAGCTTGGCTTCAAGTGCATNGCGCACGTTTTAAACGTGTAAACGTGTACGTGTGACGTTCGGCGCCGCTTTCCCGTAAGCCTAAAAGTTTGACAATGGTGTTTGGATAGTCGGTGGAATCACGCTCGACATTCCAAACACCATCGTCAAACTTTTAGGCTTACGGGAAAGCGGCGCCGAACGTCACACGTACACGTTTACACGTTTAAAACGTGCGCCTCAACCTCTCTATTGTATATTAAATGACCACAATTTTTGTGCTATTTTGTCCATAAAAAAAGAGCATGGTCTAGTGCAGGGGTGGCCAACCTTTTGCATACCATGCGCCAATTTTTTGATAGACGAGTTCAGATGCGCAGTGGCGTACCGTGGGTGTTAGTCGTACAAAATAGTCCCATTTGACATTAGTGGCATACACGATTGCGAATGTATCGTGAATCGTAGAAGCAAAAAAAAAAAAAAAAAAAAAAAAAAAAAAAAAAAAAAAAAAAAAAAAAAAAAAAAAAAAAAAAAAAAAAAAAAAAAAAAAAAAAAAAAAAAAAAAAAAAAAAAAAAAAAAAAAAAAAAAAAAAAAAAAAAAAAAAAAAAAAAAAAAAAAAAAAAAAAAAAAAAAAAAAAAAAAAAAAAAAAAAAAAAAAAAAAAAAAAAAAAAAAAAAAAAAAAAAAAAAAAAAAAAAAAAAAAAAAAAAAAAAAAAAAAAAAAAAAAAAAAAAAAAAAAAAAAAAAAAAAAAAAAAAAAAAAANATTTTATAATTTTAATAGTAATTCAAAGAAGACAAATCCAGAACCAAAGAATAAGACTATAACTGACTATTTTCCTGTAAGAAGAAGTGATAGAAGAACACTAGTCACAATTAAGGTGATGAATATTTATTATTTAAAGCTAAACAAATACAGGAAATCTTTATCAAACATGTAATTAAATTTTTTGACTATACTGAATTGGACAAGGTTTAGTTTTGCAAGTTTTAACATTATAAAAAAATTACATAAATGAAAAAATACTTTTTAATAGCATTCAAAAAACCTTTTTGAATTAAATGTTTAAAAATGTGACGAATCAAAAATAATAGCAAGTTACATATGAGCCACTCATTTGCCAAATTGATTAACTCCACTAAACAAAAACTAGAGGAATTGGTAATATAAATTTTTTTAAACTTATAAAAATACATTCTGTTGGTTTGTTCAGAAAGTAATTTCATTTTTTATTACTAGAGAAATTGGATGTATTTTACCAGCCAATTTCATTTTAAACCATATTTTTCATTATATATTTTGACAACAGACATTTAAAGGCTTATTCGTAAAAAATTGTTTGATTCTGTGCATTTTTTTTTTTTCGGTGTCCCATCAAATATGGAAAATCAAAAACACCATTTTTGGCATATTTTGCTTTTTTATTACCAAAAACTCAAAATGCTGTTCAAGCAAGAAAAAAATTGTGGTACATGTATGGAAATGATGTGTTGAGAGAAAGACAGTGCCAAAACTGGTTTACAAAATTTTGTTCTGGCAATTTGAATATTGAAGATGCACTATGTTCTAGATGGCCAGTTGAAGCCAATGAAAACAAGATAAAGATACTGATTGAAGCAAACTGCTGAATAACAACACATGAAATTACTAAGAGATTAAATTTGTCAAATTGAACCATTTATGATTACTTGAAACAAATTGGTTTCATTTCAAAGTGTGATATATGGGTTTTACATGTTCTTAGAGAAATGCTCTCTTTGGTAGGATTTTAAGGAAATTTTTTTTGGAACTTTTACCAGACAATTTAATAATTGATTCAAAAGTGTACTACCATCAAGTAAACAAATTAAGTGATATGATAAACAGAAAAGGCGGCAGAATTGATCAACAAAACAGGTGTAGTGTTTTGCCACGATAATGTTAAATTTCACACAAGTTTGGTAACTCGTCAGAAACTGTTACAGCTTAGATGGGATGTGCTATCACACCAACTATATTTGCCAGATCAGGCACCCTCAGATCATTACTTGTTCCAGTCTTCACAAAATTTTTTAAACTGTAAGATGTTTATTTGAAGTGAAAATGTCAAAAATTACTTGAATCCGTTTTTTGTAAACAAACATCAAGACTTTTATAAATGTGGAATCATACTACTACCAGAATGATGGCAACAGGTATTTGACTAAAATGGTCAATATATAATTCAATAAAATATTGATTATAAAAATATTGTCTCATGCCACAGAAAAAAATGAAATTACTTTCTGAACAATCCAATATAATGTTTATTTATGTTGTTACATTAAAGCTATATTACATAACATTAGTTAGGCAAAAAATGTAAAAACAATAACAGTTATTCCAAGGATATAATGAAATATAAAATCACACCTTATTGACTTCCAGCAGTAAGTTTACATACATTAAAAATGTTTTAAACTTATATGATGGTCTTCCTTAGTTAGAACCCACAGAAATTGATCAAACTAACATTCTAAATTTAAATGAATACAATGTAAAATGTAAATGTAAAAATAAAAATTTGATTACAGTGGAACCTCACTTAATGAACACCTTGCATAACGAGTATTTCACACGAGCAAAACAAATTGTAAAAAATTTACTCGCTTAATGAACGATGTTTAGTGACGAGGAGAGAAGTGTTCTGCATTGTGCACATGCTCCATCAGTCTGTTTAGCACTCATTCTGCTAGCATCTTAGTGTCACTCATGATCAAACATTTTTCCAAACTTGTGTTCACACATAATGTGTAAACATTGACAATTATAGTCCATTATATAATAAACATGCCATCTTGTACTAAATTTAATGACCAATTCCAAATTAAATTTTAAAAATGTTTCAATTAAAAATTAATTATTTATAATTATTAAATTTAATACAAGATGGCAGCATAACTGCCTACCTCTAGTAAAATTAATTAATTTCTAATATTTAATTATAGCCTTTACATAGCCCAAGAATTTGGCATATCGTTTGGCATCTTCATCAGACATATCTGTGTTTTTTTGTTTTCTGCAAATCAAATTTGCATTTGATTTGCAGAAAACAAAAATTTGCATTTGATTTGCAGGTTGGTTCATTCCATACTAGAAGAAAAGATGACAATGACTTCACGCTTCTGAACAATGTATATTGTGTAATTTTCTTTGAATAAATGTTATACATAAAATATTTGAGTATTTTTTGGCATGGAACGCATTATCATATTTTACATTAATTTCCATGGGAAAAACTGTTTCTCATTACGAGTAAGATTCTGGAACGAATTATGCTATTTAAGTGAGGTTCCACTGTATGTTTAAATTATATTAAAAAATATAAATTTTCTATACTTTGAAACAAACTGTTTTTTTATTCTTCATTCATTCATATTTATATTGAAGTTTACAGATTTCAGCACAAAAAATAATACTAAAAGGTAATTAAATCAAAACACAATACTTATTTCAGAATATTTTTTCTTGTTTTATTACTGATAAAATAAGAATAAAACTTCAGCCATCAGTTTAATATTTTTGTTTGGATATTCTTATGAAGAGTAATAACCAAAATTGTTATTGCCTATCCATTTTCATGTATGGTATTATCCTCATTATCAACCCACAGCCTTATTACAGCATTTACTATATAAAAATATTTTTACTCTTGATATAATATTAAATTAAAATTTATATATTTTAATTATAAATTACCACATTTACTTGAATATAAGATGGACTTGCATATAGGATGAGGTGTGACTTTAAAGATCAAAATAAAGAAAATTAGATTTATAATGCAATTCTAATTTTATTTTGTTTAATCACAAGCAAAATATCAAATGAACATAAATGCACACACTGTCCTGCAAAAATTACTGGCATTTTAAACTTGAAAGAAAAATCTTGTAAAATCAGCAGCATAATTTGTTCATGTAAAGCTGGACAATCAGAAACCTTTTTTTGCCAATTCTTAACAGTCTAATCCACTCTCCATCAATTACACTTATGAGTTTCTCCAAATTTTGATTTCTGAATAATCATCGGTTTTCATGTGGGAATGGATTAAAACTTATATCAGGCTCTTGTGTGATTTTGGAATTTCAGTTTGGAATTCAATTCAAAAGCTTTGCTTTTCCTATTGCTATTCATCTTTACTCCTGACAATATACAAGAATGATTCAAACAACCCAGATAAAATACTTTTGTTTTTAAATATAAGAAGGTAAGCATCCAGTAAAAAATGAGAATACACGGTTCACAAAAATTATCTGCAAATCACGAAGAATCTTTCAGTCATGCGTATAGGACGCCCTAGGAATTTGAAGCTGTGATAAATGAATAAAAATCTCATCTTACATGCGAGCAAATATGGTATTCATTGTTATACCTTTTGAAATATATGTTATTTAATATTAATTTGAATACAGTATATATGTTATACAATACATAATCACAAAATATAAAAACTACATTCTCCCATATGTGATATAAAACTTTAAAATGATTCAGAAGTGATTTAAATTTAAAAAATACAATAATTTTTTCATATTAATTACACATTTATAATTCTAATTTCCTTCTTAGGGTATTTTGTCTTCAAAAATAAATAGTGTTATGTTTAAGAAAAAGGAATTTATTTTATATTTTAAAATTTAAAGTGTTGGGAAAATGCAATTATTGAAAAATATTAAAATCTGAAATTTTCACCAACAATTTCAATCTATAATAGATATTTTAAGATAAATATGTTAATTATTTTAAAAAAATAAGATTTATTTAGTTATTAAATAACAAAAATCACTTACTTGTGATGAAAATGTGCATACTAAATAATTACATCTAGAAAGCATATGTATATCCAAAATGACTCCTTTCAAAGATTCAGATGAGTAACGATTTCCTAAAGAGGCACTCTTGGCAATGTTAGCATCTCCCAGGAAGACATAATTTGGGTATCTAAAATTAATAATTGTATTTAATTACAAAAATTAACTCCTTTCAGAGGAAAAGTTTTGAATTGAAATAACATAACTCCAATGCAAACCAAAATTTTACATATAGTTAATCAGAGCCTCCTGCCCCTAAGGTTTCTGTATCTGGTCTCATCTTTCATCTACCTAACTCAGTTCTTGAGATTAAGGACAGACAGATGGATGACAGTAGGAATTTATAGGTCTACAATTTTTTCAAACTGCAGCCCAATCATCATTCAAATATACACCCAAAAATTTCAAAGCAGATAATACTAACACTTCATAAGTAACACTAAAGTTCCTAATAAGATTCACAGAATATCTACAATTTTTTTAGACTAATCATAAATAAATCAAGAGAATAATAACTTAGGATATTCTACAAATCTATTTAACAGATTTTTTTTAACAGTAATAGAAAATAAAGTTACTATTTAGATAAAGTTTTAAACATCTTTAAATAAAAACAAATCATTAACTTAAAACAAGGACATCGATTATTTTCGCAAAACAGATTGGCATGACATTCAGAGTTAATAATTTAGTAAAGATTAATTCTATACTGACAATGCATATGTACAGTACTTTTATCATATGAAGTAGCCATACATTTGTTAGATTTTTACCCCTGTGAATAAGAAAAAACTGCTATTTTCAGTTGTTGCAAATTATCTTCATTACTACTCAAAATAAATTACAATATTTTCTAAATTTTCCATGCTATGTATTTTCATTTCGTTAATGAAAACGGATTTGCTAAGAAAACAATAAATGTCTTCAAACATCTTCATACTGATCACATTGATACATAAAAATGTATAACATAAATTAGGATTCTGTAGATATTAATCAAGTTGCTAATAAGATATTAATCAAGTTGAAATTATTATTGCTACTTATCTTAGAGGAGATAACTCCAAAATACTAGATGGAAAATGTTTGTAATATATATCCATTAAAATATAGAATACCTCTAGAATTAAAATGTCATTGTAAAAAAGCAATGTTTATATTAAGTTTATAGTTTTGATAACTCAGACACTTTCCATACTTATTCCAGCAAGTATGTTTATTGGAAAAATGGGCAATTTTGGTCACTTCATCAAGTTATTATTTTTATTTATTTGTTATTGATATAAGTACAAGTACTTCCATACAAGAGGGGAGCAAAATTAATAAATAAGCAGCCATACAATGATCTCTTAATTGTGCTTAAACAATACAATTAACATAAATAGTACAAAGATTTAACAAAAAAAATTAAGCAATTTATACAAATTATCTTAGACATACTTTTGTCATACAAATAATTCTTTACAAAATCTTGGAAATATCTACATACTGACCACTCAACATAATCCAGTATTTATTAAGATGAAGTTGCATTAACAAACGTTTCATAGGAAATCCAATGTTATAATTTAAGTAATTGGTGGTCTGCCAACCTGTACTTCTTTCATAAATATTATGTTGCTGAAGTGAAGTGTAAGTAATATCTTGATTCCATAATTGACCACATCTAATTTGTATTATATCACAAAAATGAGTTCTCAACTGTAGCTGTGAATGATTTGAAAATACAAAAGAATAGCCTAAATTATCAAAAATGTTTTTAATTGATAATACCCAATTTCTGTTGCTTGAATTTCCTTTCTTAAATCATAAAGACAATAAAGAATAATAAAGACAATAACAAAAATCATGATGAGGAAGATCAATTATCTTAGAATGAAACAACAAAATACTTTTTAAAATATTAATTTCAAGTGGTGGTCTCCCTGATTCCAATCTTAAAACAGAACCAGGCACTGAACATTCAAGCTTAAATAATCTTTTGAAATACGTTAATTGAACCTTCTCAATTTTTTCAATAAGATTTAAACTCCAAACTGGGATCAAATATGTCGTATCAAAAAGTTTCAGATTCGCTTTAATAGTGTTCATCCTCATTTTTTTTTCTGTAGTGTCAAAAGACAACCTGTCTTCTGTAATATATCTTTATTATATCCAAATGATGATTGAAAACACCAGGAGGAAGAATTCAATCCTAAATATTTAAAATGAGAAACAAAATCAATTTCCATATTGTTAATAAAATTTTATCAGTTTTATGAAATCTTCCTCCATTTCAAAACACCAATCCCTTCATTTTCTGAAAATTAATAGAAAGATCATTTTCCAACATATAATCAGATAATAAAATCAGTTTTTTTTTGTAAAAATGACAAAGTCTGCTAGTAATAATACATCATCTGCATATAGAAGACAATGCAGTTCATCCATGACAGTAAGGTAAAAGCCCAAAAGATCTGAATGATGAAATATCTCTGAAAGATCATTTATACACAAATTAAACAAAGGGCTTGGTGGTTCACCCTGGGGTAAACCTCTAGTAGATATAGTCAATTCTACTTGCATAATACCTCCCTTTATTTGATAAAGGGTAGTAGAAAACAAATTCCTAAGCAAAATAATGAAGGATCTAGAGAGTCCCACATTATAAAGTTTGTTCCACAATAAATTAAAAAAGGCATTTGATAATGTTAACCTTAAGTCAATAAAAAGTGAATAAATTTTCCTTCTTTTCCTCAATAATACACACTGAATTAAACCATTGAGAATGAAGAAGGTATTATAAATTGTTCCCCTGCCTGAACAAAGGCACCTTGAAATATTGAGATAGCATTATGCTCATTTAACCATTTTATTAATCAATTCGATAATAAACTAGTAAACAGTTTTCTAAACATGTTCAACAATGCTATTGGACAGTAATTACGTGGATCAGATCTTTCACCTTTCTTGTAAATCATTTTTAATAAAACTTTCTTCCATATCTCTGGAAAAGCCACTGTCTCTAATTTTATTGAACAAATTAAGAAAATTTCTAAATAGACCGTCCTCAGCAATGATTGAATAAATTCGTTTTTCACTCTGTCCATATCGAGAGATGAACCCTTTTTTAATCTTTGGATTGCCATTTTTAATTTTTCAAATGAGAAAGGATCATCTAAAACAGGAGAAAAATTATCATAATCCATAGTCAGTAAAACACTAAGACAGCTACTACTAAAATCCAATTTCAAAAAACTTTTCTATCCATCAGTAGAAATCTGGCTCTCTGCATTCTGCTTAACATACACTTGGTTTATGATTTTCCAAGTCTCTTGACAACCTTGTAGTTTGCAACTATTTACTTATGTTATTCCAATATTTTTTCTTCTGACTACATAATGAATGAAAACTAATTTTATAGTTAATATATTTAACCATATTCTCATTCAAGTGAGATCTGCAGAACTCTTGCAGAACCCTATTTTTCTCTTTTTTCACAATTATACAGTCTTTATCAAACCATCCAAAACCAACTTTACCTCTTATCCCAAATTCTGTTACTAATCCACATTGCCTAGCAGATTTCCAAATTAAAGTAATGATTAATGAATAAGTTAGTTCTATATTGTCAATAAGCACTACAGTTATATACAAATCAGCAACAGCTTGAATAAACATGTTTATTTTTTCTTCTTTCCATATCAACCTTTCCTGTTCTCTTTGAATAGCATCACTTTTTCTTGTGTTATCAAACAATAATTCTAGTACTATCAAAAGATGGTCAGACATGTAGTCCTCAGAAATGTAAAAATCTTCAAGATGCTGTAAAAATCTTCAAGACGCTCGATCACTCAATACTAATAAGTCTATCACTGATGCTCCCAATTTGGATATGTATGTAAAATTAGCTGAGGANATTTTATAATTTTAATAGTAATTCAAAGAAGACAAATCCAGAACCAAAGAATAAGACTATAACTGACTATTTTCCTGTAAGAAGAAGTGATAGAAGAACACTAGTCACAATTAAGGTGATGAATATTTATTATTTAAAGCTAAACAAATACAGGAAATCTTTATCAAACATGTAATTAAATTTTTTGACTATACTGAATTGGACAAGGTTTAGTTTTGCAAGTTTTAACATTATAAAAAAATTACATAAATGAAAAAATACTTTTTAATAGCATTCAAAAAACCTTTTTGAATTAAATGTTTAAAAATGTGACGAATCAAAAATAATAGCAAGTTACATATGAGCCACTCATTTGCCAAATTGATTAACTCCACTAAACAAAAACTAGAGGAATTGGTAATATAAATTTTTTTAAACTTATAAAAATACATTCTGTTGGTTTGTTCAGAAAGTAATTTCATTTTTTATTACTAGAGAAATTGGATGTATTTTACCAGCCAATTTCATTTTAAACCATATTTTTCATTATATATTTTGACAACAGACATTTAAAGGCTTATTCGTAAAAAATTGTTTGATTCTGTGCATTTTTTTTTTTTCGGTGTCCCATCAAATATGGAAAATCAAAAACACCATTTTTGGCATATTTTGCTTTTTTATTACCAAAAACTCAAAATGCTGTTCAAGCAAGAAAAAAATTGTGGTACATGTATGGAGATGATGTGTTGAGAGAAAGACAGTGCCAAAACTGGTTTACAAAATTTTGTTGTGGCAATTTGAATATTGAAGATGCACTATGTTCTAGATGGCCAGTTGAAGCCAATGAAAACAAGATAAAGATACTAATTGAAGCAAACTGCTGAATAACAACACATGAAATTACTAAGAGATTAAATTTGTCAAATTGAACCATTTATGATTACTTGAAACAAATTGGTTTCATTTCAAAGTGTGATATATGGGTTTTACATGTTCTTAGAGAAATGCTCTCTTTGGTAGGATTTTAAGGAAATTTTTTTTGGAACTTTTACAAGACAATTTAATAATTGATTCAAAAGTGTACTACCATCAAGTAAACAAATTAAGTGATATGATAAACAGAAAAGGCGGCAGAATTGATCAACAAACAGGTGTAGTGTTTTGCCACGATAATGTTAAATTTCACACAAGTTTGGTAACTCGTCAGAAACTGTTACAGCTTAGATGGGATGTGCTATCACACCAACTATATTTGCCAGATCAGGCACCCTCAGATCATTACTTGTTCCAGTCTTCACAAAATTTTTTAAACTGTAAGATGTTTATTTGAAGTGAAAATGTCAAAAATTACTTGAATCCGTTTTTTGTAAACAAACATCAAGACTTTTATAAATGTGGAATCATACTACTACCAGAATGATGGCAACAGGTATTTGACTAAAATGGTCAATATATAATTCAATAAAATATTGATTATAAAAATATTGTTTCATGCCACAGAAAAAAATGAAATTACTTTCTGAACAATCCAATATAATGTTTATTTATGTTGTTACATTAAAGCTATAATACATAACATTAGTTAGGCAAAAAATGTAAAAACAATAACAGTTATTCCAAGGATATAATGAAATATAAAATCACACCTTATTGACTTCCAGCAGTAAGTTTACATACATTAAAAATGTTTTAAACTTATATGTTGGTCTTCCTTAGTTAGAACCCACAGAAATTGATCAAACTAACATTCTAAATTTAAATGAATACAATGTAAAATGTAAATGTAAAAATAAAAATTTGATTACAGTGGAACCTCACTTAATGAGCACCTTGCATAACGAGTATTTCACACAAGCAAAACAAATTGTAAAAAATTTACTCGCTTAATGAACGATGTTTCACATAACAAGTGACAAGGAGAGAAGTGTCCTGCATTGTGCGCATGCTCCATCAGTCTGTTTAGCACTCATTCTGCTAGCATCTTAGTGTCACTCGTGATCAAACATTTTTCCAAACTTGTGTTCACACATATGTGTAAACATTGACAATTATAGTCCATTATATAATAAACATGCCATCTTGTACTAAATTTAATGACCAATTCCAAA
>NW_019388620.1:0-6427 GCF_000671375.1 Centruroides sculpturatus
ATAAATAGTTTTTAATATTCTGAAGTCTCACTTCAGTTTGTTTCAACCCTTTGGTGGACACACCTGCAGCAAATTGCCACAAAACAGAGAGAAACTTCTTTGTTTGACAATGTACTTAACTATTGCAGAAGTATGCTTTAGTATTCTGTATTCAAACCAGATGTTACAATGTACACGTGAAATCGGGTCAGTTTTACTAACCGTTTAATTGTTACTGAGCTTTGAATCAAGTGGTAGCATATTTGCACCGTAATTGCCACTATGCGCCTTGCTATGTAAGTAAAATATCTGTATACTTATTTTTTTTTTAAATTTGTTTACTAAAGTATGTCAATTTTTGCAAGTTCATTGAATAAATATATCAAATGAACAATGTCTAGGTTTCTATAAATTGTTAAACTTACATTAGTTTATAAGTGTTCCAATCAGTTTTCACAAAATCTGTATTTTCTTGATGTCTTTAGGTCTCATAAACCTTTAACCAGGAAGAGTTGGAAGGAGCTTTGGGACAAGTATTGAGAGAATTGATTGAAGAAAGTGAAGAGCCAGAAAAAATTGATTATTGCACTGAAAGCGAGTCAGAAGAGAAAATTATAGAAGTAAATTTTCATGATAGTGATTCCGAACAATTGGCGGATGAAATAGATAACTTTGTTGTGGAAGAAAGTAATGAACAGAGGCAGAAAGAAAAAGATGATTATCGTTTCTACATAGGAAAAGACAAAAACTTTGTGGATAAGTAAATCTCTTTATTCAGGAAAGAGAAAAGCAAAAACATTCTGAAAATATTATCAGGATGAAAAGGTACTGCCAGAAATACAAATAAGGAAATAGACACATTCCACTGATGAAATGATTTGAAGGAATTGTAGCAAATGCCAACAGATATATTCAGAAAGAAAGGGCTGAAGTCAAGTATGCAAGAGATAAAGACTGCAGATATACCACCAAGAAATAAGTTTTTTTTGGAACATTGTATTTGATTGGTATGAAAAAAAGAGAGTCACACTAATTGCTGTGGGCTCTGGTCTTCTGATGGTATAGGAATGATCTTTTTACAAGACCTTTTCAGTTATAAACATTTTTGGTTTTTTCTTCCTGCCCTTAGATTTGACAACTTAGAAACCAGGGATGAACAAAACAACAACTGAAAAATTTGCACCAATTTGAGAATTTTATCAAGAGTTTAACAATTGTATATGCAATTTCAATATGAGTTTGTGGCAATTGATAAGATGCTTCATTCTTTTAGAAGATGCTGTGGATTTGTACAATACATTCCTAATAAGCCTGTGAAATATGGCATATAAATATATGCTCTATGTGATGCTAAAACCTTTTATACTCTTAATTTCAAGATTTATTGTGGAAAGCAGCTACAAGGACCCTATGAGAGATCAAACAATGCCGATGATATTGTGAAGAGACTATTTGTGCCAATAGGAAAAACTAAAAGAAATGTTACTACAGACAATTACTACAGTAGTGATCCTTTGGCTGTAGATTTATTGAATAAAGGGTTTACCTTTTTAAGAAGAATGAACAGAAACAAACAAGAAATACATTCAGAATTTCTTCCAAACAAAACCAGACAAATAAATTCATGTATATTTGGTTTTCAATATTATTATTGTATTGCTTCAATAGTTCCAAAAAAAAGCTGTAGTCTTTCTTTCAGCCAAGCATGATACTCCTGAAGTTTATCAGGAAGTTAACAAGTCTGTGATAAATTTGGACTATAATGCTACTAAAGGTGTTGTAGACACTGTAGATCAGATGTGTTCATCCTACACCACTTCCTGAATTACAAATGGCCACTGGCTCTCTTTTATCATCATCTCGCCATTGATGGAATAAATTCTAATATTATATTTAAATTTAATAATCCTGATAACAAAGACAGAAGATAACATTTTATTAAAAAAAAACTTGCCCTTAGTCTAATGGAAGAACATTTGAAAGAAAGATCAATGATGCTGACATTCCCTAATGAGATTCATACATATTTGGAAAAATATAAGGGAAACAAGAGGCTGTCCAAAGAAATAGCAAAATCTGGAAAATTTGTTTTATTTGTGACAAACACAAAAACAATAGGACAAAATTGGTTTGTCAGGAACGTGGGTAGAAATGCTTGCAAAATACATAGCACATCCAATAACTATATTACTATGTGTGAAGGTGAAGATCAGATAAAGGTGGAGTGACTTCTTTTTTATTATCTTGATATTTTATAATCACTTTGTTCAATAAAATTATGTAAAATTAAGTCCCTGGTATATTTGATTCACATTTTCAAAACATTAATTATTGACTAAAATCAAGTAATTTTACATATACAGTGTAATTGCTGTGATGTGCCCTCCTGTGAACTTCTGAGAAATGTATCCACTGAAGGATTAAAATATATATAAAATTATTAAATATAATAGAGATTAATTGTATCTAAAATTTTATTTTAAATATGTAAACATTAATTTTATTGAGGTGAAGCACTAGTGAAGCCTCTTCTATGTGGCTTACAAAATTGTGTTTATTTGCACAATTTGATTGCTCAATTTTGATTAAACTTTGCCATTTTCCATTAATTGTGATGAGGAATCAAAAATGTAGTAAAAATGAGGTTTTATGAATATTATGAGTAAGCATAAAATTGCTTGATAGAATGAATTGTAAAGAAACACACAACTATATTGACTGTATTGATTCTGGAGGGTATGCATTTCGGACAGCATGTCTGAGTAAATCCTGGAATCAATAAAGCCTGTATGTCAATCTTGTGTTCCTGTACGATTCATTCTCTCAAGCAATTTTATGCTTACTCTTAACAATTAAAAAGAACAAAAAGCAATCAAGTACAAATTAGGTTTTATGACTTGGTTTTCAAGATACAGTAGGGTCAAAATGACAATGTTTGTGGCCCCTGACACAGTTGAGTGTACCTAACGGAATTTAGCACATATCCATTCGTAAGCAAATAAGAAAAATTGCATTCAGACATAATAGTCATTACAGAGCATGACAAAAACTGTGTTTTCATAGTAAATTTGAACTTTTTCAGACACACAAAGATCATGTGATGGAAGACATATGGACACAAGGTCTTTGTTGGAATTAACTGAGGGTAGAATTTAACACTTTTTAAGAATTGAGAACTTTCAAGATTCAAAAAAAGTTCTGAGAAAATAGTTCTCAAGAATAAGCTATGATTGTAATTCATTTAAAACAGTGTTTCTCAACGGGGGCGATATCGCCCCATGTGGGCATTTTTCCATGTTCAGGGGGCGATTAGTAACAATTTATATTTTGGGGGCGAAAAACAATTTTCTGGGTGATATAGTAAAACATTATAGTAAGAATAATTAGATATTTTATTCATTATATTGTACAATAATTAAATAAATAACATTATACTAGTCTCTAGTCTATTCGATGCAGTACGAATTTGGCATTAGCCTTGGCCCTCGGCATTGGAATTTTGAAGTGAAGGGGGTGATACTACATAACTGTTTTATTGAAGAGGTGATACTACGTTGAAGGGGGCGACGATTCATTAGAGGTTGAGAAACACTGATTTAAAACAATGAGAGTAAAATAACACAGTGCTGCCAGTTTTCCTTGTACAGACTATGAAATAATTAGCAATTAACTAGCATCAAGTATTCAAAAATCAGTTGATTAACATTGTTAGTAATTACAGAGATTGAAGTTAATTAATTAGAATATTAAAATTTCTTGAGAAGTCAGATCACAGACTAACTTAGTCATTATATTACTGTAATGCAATTAGAATTTCTGATGATGATAGAGTGAAACACTGTTTCTTGATTCCTGAATTGGCTTGTTTGCTATCACATAAACTCATTAGGATCACATCTTACAAGGAACTCTTACAGCCGAATGCAGAGATGGAGTTTACGTTAAATGATGTTTAATGGCCGAATGGCATTTAGATGTTGGCTGGCTGAACCACAGTTTAAAAGGCATTGCAAAGATGATGATCATCTATATCTGAATGCCTTTAAATGAACTGCGACAAAATGTTGGCTATCATTTTCTTCGTCATTACTCCCCCTTTAGAAGTCATTCAGTCAATTGGGTTATTTGTTTGTAACATCAGAAAAAACTTCAACTGCCAGCTATCTTCTGAAAGCTTCAGGCAGCATAAAATCTTATGGCTGTCAACAACTGTTGTTTGGCAGTTAATGACAATCCTTTTTCATTTCAGTGTTTAATTTTGTAGCCAATACATTTTAAAACATGAACAAATCCAGATTTAGAAATTTATGTTGAATTTGGAATTCGTCTTTGGAATAGATTTTTAAAGAATTATTCAGACATCATATTACTTTCTCCCTTTGTAATTGTCAACATGATTAATTTTAAATCTTTTATTTTTATTTTATTTTTTATTTCTGTAGAAAGGTTTTTGTGATTACTAAGATTTCTGTTTGTTTAACAGAACCTTCTGACCAGAGGATTATAACGACGACCCCAAAATGCATTAATGTTTTATAACCAACATGATACTTGAATTATAAATAAAAGCATCTGGTTTAATTGTAGTCTTAAGTCTTCACCTGTTTGAATATCAGAATTGGAACATTTAAAACAAATTTGAAGTACAGTAGAGCCTCAAAAACTCGGCCTAATGTGGACCGAAGGGTCGCCGAGTTTGTGAAAATGCCGGGTTATCAGGAATGGGGTTAAAAAAGGATAAGTATGCATGTTTCCTCAGAAAATATTGTACTGTACTTGTATGTATTGTTTGCTTGAGAATACAACAGAGAATAAACTGCCCAAATACTCTTAAATGAAGGAAAAGTACGTACTTTATGAAGGCATAGAGCCTTTACTACATGAAAATGAAAATTAATGAATACACTGTGTACAGTAATTTACATGATAAGACAGACCTCAGAAAAATACTTTATGAGGCATAAAGCTGTCTATGATGAAAATTAATTATCTAAGGGTATTTTTGCCCTGCCAGGGTGTGGCCGAGTTATCCAGAGTGCCGAGTTTTCGAGGCTCTACTGTATTTAATTATAGTATTTCCAAGCAATTAATGAAAATCTTGTCAATTCTCATTTACAGCATTTATCAAAAGAACAATATCCATTTTTATCTAAACTTTGCCATGAACAAAACAATGTGATGACTTCCACTCTAATTAAAATGCCATCTAAACCTACTGTTGAGTGAGTCTAGAATGTAGGTCAAATTACTGGTTTCTAAATACTGTCTAAACTGGTAAGTGAGAAACATAGTCTCTGCAATGAAATTTTTCCGAACTGTGGTCTAGATGATGTCTAAATCATTGGTATCTAAATATTGTCTCTGCAATCAGCCCTTAGTATTCAAATATCTAGCACAAGTTTTCAGAAACAATGAGAACTTTTTAGAATTGAACGGTTCTCAGTTTTTCCATTTGAATACTCCCATATTCAGTTTAAATCACTATTACTAGGTTTAATCTAAATAAATACAAAGTGTTTCTTATGTAGGTAAGAAAAGTGATTTTACTATAAAAATGAACATAACTATGTAAAAGTGACATTTATCTCATATAGTTTAAAGATTAAGGAAGAAAGGAAAAAACCTAAAACGTGTCCAAAACAAACCTATCAAAATATTTGAATAGAAAAATAAAATTCAATACCATGCAATTTTAATTTAATATACTGATAATACAAATTATATTTTTATAATAATGTTTGAAAGCTATTTTTATTTTTAATTTATATAAAGAGTGATAATTTATATTTTATCTTTCAAATTATGATTGATATTTTAATCAATATTTTATTGGGCTGCAATTTGAAAAAAAATTGTAACCTACAAATTTCCACTGTTGTTTGTCCTTTCATCCGTCTGTCTTTCCTTAATCTCAAGTATGAAATTAGATAGATGAAATCTGAGATCAGGTATGTAAAGCTTAGGGGCAGGAGGCCCCAACTGACTATATATGAACTTTCTGATGCAAACCAGAAGTCATGTTATTTCAATTCAAAAGTTTTTCCCTGAAAATAGTTAATGCATGATTGGCACAACTCGTTTGTTAATGGAAAAGTATAATGTGCAGGGGCAAGATAATACTAATTTCAGGTGGAGACAATATATTTTAAATGAAATAAATAAAAAATATGATTGTCACAATTTTAGGCTGCAATTTTTAATCTCTCGATAAATAATCACTCTTATGTAATAGTTATAAATTTTATTTCTGATTTTAAAAATTGCTGCATTATTAATGTTATGAAGTTATTTAAATATTAGAATTTATGAATAAAATATTATTTTTAATAATAGTTTCATGAAACATGTAATTATTTTATCTTGTTTTTAGGAATTAGAAACTTCAACTAAAGAACTTAAAGAAGTAACAACATATTACTTTGATGGAAGTGGAAAAGCATTTCGTCCT
>NW_019388621.1:0-6864 GCF_000671375.1 Centruroides sculpturatus
CTTAAAAATCAAAATTTATAAATTAATATCGATCTGAATGTTTAATTTTTTAATTCAATAAAAATGTATAACTGAAGACAGTTTTCTATTAATTTTTCTTTAAATGTCATTAGTTAATTCCCATAGACACAATATATTTTGCATTTATGTAAGTCGAAGTAGCTTTGAAATGCCATTTCACTAACTCAAAACATAATAACAACAGGCTTTATTACATGTGTAATCTTGTGTGCTAGCCTTTTCGCTTACTTGTACAAGAGAATGGTTCCATGATGGGGCGAGTCCGAATACGAGTCCACGAAATTTCTGGATTGAGGCGAAACTCGACTTATGCGTTATATGGAGACTTCATATAATATCATTGCAATGTTTCTGGTATAAAACTTTAAAAATCGATAATTTTCTCATCGTAAATCTCCACAGTCGGAAACCTATATATGTTGCTACAATTATAATTTCAAATCAAAATCTATTGTTTTAAACACATTATCCGCGTATACTCGTGTAATACAGTTGAACCTGTCTATCTAGAATCTCACGGAAACGAGAAAAATATTCGAGATAAACAGGTTTCTGAATATAGAGGTTTCTACACAGTAAACAGTTTAGTTCTAGGTACGGTATTTTTTTTAAAATTAACTAATAGCAAATACAGTACATACCTGTATTAGGTAAAAATAAAACAGTTTTGATGTACCTTAATAGAAATAGTTTACCAATAGTTTCTGATGCCCGACTTTAACAAATAAGACGCAAGTCAAATTCGTAGCCAATCAGCGAAAAGCGGCGTTAATTGCAACTACGGTATACACTATATTTCAAGAGATGTTTTTCAATTGCAATTTATGCTATCAAAATGTAATCGCTGTAATTGGCACTTCAGTTTACATTTTGAGATATAGAGGTTTTGGGAGAAAATTATTTGAGATAAATCTAAAAAAAAATGTATTGAATTTAGGCTGAAAATGTAGACTGATCAATCAAATTTTAACGCTTTAAAATCGTTTCATTTTTTACATTTTTAAATTTTGGAAGTTAAAAAATGTAACGAACACTTGGACAAACTGAATTACTGGTGAATTAAATATATAAGTTCGATTATATATTAATATTGCCCACATTCAAACCTCGTTAATATATCGCCGGTTTATTCAAAGTTCGCGTTAATGCGAAGTAGATTTGCGGTGGCGTAGGCGAAGACAGACATTTCAATGTTAAACGAGTTTGGTTTTGACATTTTGATTTCATCAATCTACTTCCTATTAGATTAACTACTTAACAACTGATCGAGTCAGATTTCTATCAACTCTTACATGTGGATGCATTGCAAATTTATCCAATCTTTCTCAAAATCTAGAAGAAATTTTTATTAATTTTTTCTCTAAAGTATGAGAAATACTTTTTTCGTGTGACTAATTTTATCCGTTCTATGAGCTATCTGATTTCAACTTTAAATTTCTATAATTTGTAAAGAAAAATGAATAAATAAATAAAAAGAAAACAAATATTGCAGGATGCGATTATTGAATGCTAAATCAATTATGCATTCTCTGCATGATAATAACACACTGCTTGACTATCAAAACTTTCTAAAAAGTTGATTTATTATCACAGAACATTATCCATTGCAGCTGACATGTGAGAAAACCGCCCAGGTCGATCATTATGATATGCAAATGATGGCCCGCGATTATCGACAACGCCCTACAACTAGGAAACTTTGGTACTCTACGTGGCATTTAAATATATAATATGTAAACCCTAACTATCTATTTTGTATATCTAATCCGTTTGTGTTGAATCTTTAAGAGTCATGGATCAATTTTTGCTGGAAATACATCACCATTTTAAAGTAAAAACATCATTTTTAAAATTTCACGCCATTAATCATACCAATTTTAAAATTTTTACTTAAAAATGATAAAATATTAAAAAATAATAGCAATATAAAATAATTTATTTATTCGAACAGCTTAAGAATAATAGGTTATCGGTTTACGATATAACGATTTTTAAAGGTCTCTCGATGGCTATAATAAATCTTAGCCATCTTGTAGCTTAGACTATTTTTTCGAACACAATTTTTAATATGTCATCACAAAATTTTAAATAGCAATAATACGAGAAATTTATATTACACGTTTCAAACTTCTCTTACGTTTGTTAAAGGATAATTTATTTTAATTCTAATTACTTTATTATTTGGATGTTTAGCTTTAGGTTCATTTTGATCAGAAGAATATCACATTTTTTTTCGTAAATGGTTCTTCTATTCCGTTTTAAAAAGATATAACTTGAATGCGAACCTCTTTAATGAATTCATTATATACCCGTGTTACATTAAATATAATAATATAAGTACTAAAATTTTTTGATGACTTTAGAAACTGCGATGTAACTAGTACAATATATAAATTAATACTAATAAATAGGTTCTCTTAAAGTAATTTTCGTACTATGTTATGTATTTTTGACGTGAGAAATTATTTAATATCGAGATATCGTAGTTACCAATTTCTTATCATAGTCAGCATTGAAATTTTATTGCATACAGTTAGATTTAAAAGAAACAATTTACGAAATTAGATCTTACGAGCTTTATTAAATAATTTTGAATACATTTGACTTCTTTCAAGTTTAAATTTTGACAGAAACCGTGCCAAAAAAAATAATAAATAAGAAATGATAGTCAATAATTAAACAGATGATATATACTGTATTTTAAATTTTAATTAAAAATGAATTGGACTAGTTTAAAGTAAAAAGTATTTTCTTCCTGTTTAAAAGTGAAGAAAGATTTTTCACTATTTATTAATTAATTATGTTTNTTTTTTTTCAGTTTTAAGTATTTTTTATGTTTAATTACATTTATATCAAAAATTGCTAGGAACTAAAGCGATTAAGGTAGATCTAGCTGTCCTTTACATTCATAAACGTTATATGTCAGCGGAACAAATGGAGTGAGCTTTGAGCGTTCCACGATTTTTGGAGACTTTCTATACGCGGGCTTCCTAAACAAGCCTATATGTATGTTTGTCCAAAAAAAATTTGGATGAAATACAAACCGCACAACTTCAAAATCGTATAAAAAAAATCCGCATAAAACGAGACCTTACAGTACCTGGTATAGATAATCATGTCGTTTGTTGGTATGATATTGGTTACGATGATTATTTTCAAGTTACTCTTAAACTATGATACTTGTTTTTTAATTTCTTTAAGGTAGGAAACATTTTCCATCTATAATTATTTCTTGGATGAAATTTACTACTGGAGATGATTTATATATGTGTCTGTATCTGTATCATTTTTTTAATTGCACTTAAATTTTCAGATTGCAGACCTATACTTTGCCACTGTCGTTCGTCTGTCTATCCGTCCTTCGTAATCCCGAGAACGGAATTACATAGATGACCGGTATGACTGGATTGTTACCAGAAGTAAACACACACATCCTAAGCTTATAAACTTTCATTTACTTCAGAAAACCTTCTTTTTTTAAAAAAAAATGTAGAGATAAACAATATACTCTAAATATAATATATAGAGTATTGTAAATCAGTTTTAACTTAAAATATATCACGAAATGTATTAAACATATAATAACATGAAACATCTCATATTGATTGAATGATTGCAATGGCGTGTAGTTAACAAATATGACGTGTGAAATTAATTTCGATTTGCAGCTTCTTTGAATCAGTTTAATGAATTGTAGCACCTCAATTCACAATGAATTTAATAAACCTATTTTTAGATAAATTAAATTATAACAGCAGACTGACATGTACAAATATAATTTTATTCCAATTGAGTTACTGAAATAATTCATTTAATTTCATGAGTTAAATATTCATTTTCTGCACGATTTACATACAAAGTACTTAACAAATTAGATATAAATTATGGTATGTTTAATAATAATTACCTTTTTAATTATACTTTATTATTCCAAAGATATAAAAATTAATATCTGTCAATAAAAAAAATAAATTTAATCGATTAATTTTTGCAAGTTTATTAAATATTATTTCGTACTTATTTAATTATAAATTTGTTAATTGTTTAAATAACTATTTGTTAAATGCATTAAATTAAAATTGAAAAATTTTATACCAACTTGTTTAACAATAAATCAAGTAATATAAAGTTAATTATTTTTCATTAACAGAAATAAAATCTCTTCTATTAATTTATTTCTTTTTATTACTAACTCTAATAAAAGTCTGAGAGAAATGAAAATAAATCATAAAAAAATCTGGTGGTAGAGTAAAAATAACAATTTAATATTATTTTTGATTAAATTTTCTTTATTTTATCTTTGTAAGGAAGTAAAAAATTAATTCCAATTACTTTATATAAACACATTACCACATTACAGTTGTAAACTGATTACAAAGTTGTTTGAATTGATTGATTATAACCAAAAAAGAAACTGATATAACTCTTTAGATTTAAAAACTGTTTGATCAATTGCCGAAGTTACTTTTAAGACTTATCAATTGAATTTCTTTTTATATTTACAGATGATATTGATTTTCTTAATTGAAAAATCAGTTTATACATAGTTTTAATTAATATTTTTATTAAATTTACTTGCTTAGAAAATTCATTAATTAAAATGTTTGGCAATGTATTCGGAAGTAATTTAATTTATAAGTTATATAGTAAGAGAAAGCAATATTTATATAATTAAACCATATAGAATTCTAAATCATCATAACCTATTAAAGCTAAATTGAAATAATTATTATGTAATGCATTAGCTGAATTATTTTATAACTTCTTAGAACACAAATTTGATTTTATTAAATGATTATTTAGCCAGAAAGACATTTGAATGTCTTTCTGTTATCAACGGTTTGTCGTTTTATTTGGTCGTCGCTAGTTCATATGCCTCGGGATTTGGACGATGGTGCTTCTTTAATGATTTCATGTTCTACTGAAAACTATCAGAGTTTTTGATATACAAATCAATCAGTGATGCTGTTGAATATCTTTCTTTCTCAATTCATAACACACAGTTTTAGTTTAATTTTTGCTTTTTTATACAATTATAGTAATATAAATCATTTCTTAAAATGTATATTTACGAAAAATCTATTAAAGCTATTAATAAAACTAGTAAATAGTCAAGACGACAATTATATTTTAAAGAAATTCTGGCTATTTTACTAGTTTTTTTTCTTTTCTTTTTACTAGTCGAGACCAGGAAAGTTTAGCCCAATTAATTATATACGAACTTCCAGTTTGGACCAGAAGTCACATTATCTCAATTCAAAAATTTTCTACAGAACACAGATAGATAACCGGCTTGACTGTATTGTTAACAGGAAAAGTATGATGTACAGAGACAAGACACTACTAAAATAAAAGCCTGTACTTTATGTGTAAATTAATTAATTTTATTTATTTATTATTTTTATTTTTATTTATAAAAATACGATTAAAAATTGCAGCTCGGCATTTTCATGATGTCATAATACATAATCGATGATTATAAATTATTTTCTTTATTTTATTACTTTTTATATTAATTATATTTTCAATTATTGAAAATATTATAGTATACTGTAAGATGTCGTTTTATGCGGTGGATACGTTCTACAGAAAAGCGCATAAAAAAAAACTTCGCATAAAAAAAGACTTTACTTGCCTTGAAAAAGTAGGAATACGTTCCGTAATTTTCTAAAATCGCATAAAACCAAAACAACGAGTTAAAATTAACTTAAAACCGCATAAAAAAGTTTGCAGAAATTAAAAGAAATAGGCTGCTTAATAAATTANCCGCCGTCGTCTTTTATAGCGACGATAGAGGAGCCACACACAAGCAATCACTTCCACATCCATTTCCAAACCGAGCCAGTGCGCACGCTCCGCTAAACGCTCGTCAAACGCCTAGTGTGTACAGGGCCGCCGTCGTCTTTTATAGCGACGATAGAGGAGCCACACACAAGCAATCACTTCCACATCCATTTCCAAACCGAGCCAGTGCGCACGCTCCGCTAAACGCTCGTCAAACGCCTAGTGTGTACAGGGCCGCCGTCGTCTTTTATAGCGACGATAGAGGAGCCACACACAAGCAATCACTTCCACATCCATTTCCAAACCGAGCCAGTGCGCACGCTCCGCTAAACGCTCGTCAAACGCCTAGTGTGTACAGGGCCGCCGTCGTCTTTTATAGCGACGATAGAGGAGCCACACACAAGCAATCACTTCCACATCCATTTCCAAACCGAGCCAGTGCGCACGCTCCGCTAAACGCTCGTCAAACGCCTAGTGTGTACAGGGCCGCCGTCGTCTTTTATAGCGACGATAGAGGAGCCACACACAAGCAATCACTTCCACATCCATTTCCAAACCGAGCCAGTGCGCACGCTCCGCTAAACGCTCGTCAAACGCCTAGTGTGTACAGGGCCGCCGTCGTCTTTTATAGCGACGATAGAGGAGCCACACACAAGCAATCACTTCCACATCCATTTCCAAACCGAGCCAGTGCGCATGCTCCGCTAAACGCTCGTCGAACGCCGAGCTAACGCGCGTTAGCTCGGCGTTTGACGAGCGTTTAACGCGCGTTGAAAAACGCCTAGTGTGTACAGGGCCTAAAAGCGCGCGTTTAACGCGCGTTGAAAAACGCCTAGTGTGTACAGGGTCTTAGTCTCCAAAGTTTATAAAAACGTTAAAAAATATACGGCCAGCTTGTGTTCACCCTACTTTAAACCCTTGTCCTCCCGCGACGTTTATGAGAATGCCCCGGGAAATCCAACTCCAGCTGTGTTCAAGGTCATAAAGATGTATAAACTGACTCATCAGTTAAATTTCACAGAAGGGCAAGACAAAGGAAGTTAAACTTTCAAGCTTTTT
>NW_019388622.1:0-7782 GCF_000671375.1 Centruroides sculpturatus
AATGCTTTGTTACATGAAACAATACTTTTACATTGTTAACAATTATTGTTACTGTAGAAAGCTTTGATATTTATTCGAAAACTAGCAAATAGGCCTGGCGTTGCTCGCGTAAAAGTAACAATAGCGAAAATTAAGATTATTAAGTTATAGTCAATCTTACCCTTTTTCACAAAATGCAAGAATTGGGTCCCCCTATTTCCAGACTAATCAGAGAATTTTTAGATGGGTTAAAAAATGTTCGATTTCCCGCAAAACGAAAAAAACTGCAATCTGCGTCTGAAAATCTTGTCCATCGCTTTGTCTTAACACTTCATTCTTAACACTTTTATTATCGAAACCTTAATTCTGTTACTCTCCCCCAGGGTGAATTTTAAAAACTCCCTTTTTAGTGTGCGTTCTCAAGACGTACCTTAACTATGTACCAAATTTCAACTTTCAACTCCTAACCGTTTGGGCTCTGCGCTAATTATTATTATGTTGGGTTTATACTCGGTTCACACCGGTGGCTGCGTACTATGCCGGACCAGAGTTAAGGCATAGTAACCAAAACAAAACTAAAATTAAAAAACTGTGTCAGTACACGTGTCTGTATTCAGGAATTTTTAACAATATGACAAGTATTCAATATAGTGGTCTTAGGTAGTGTGATGTATGTGTTTCTATTCAATTGTAATGTTCTCATGCTTTTGTGTAGTGTGTGTAGTATCATACCTGTACAGGAGAGAACGACAGATACAATAAGCACCCTATCGATCCTCCACAGATGCCTTATTTCCTGGGCGAGTTCTGTGTACTTGCTAATTTATTTAGTGCATGTGTTTTGTACATTGTGAGTGTACAGAATGGCTACATCTATAATGTATCTGATTTTATTGGATTTTTCAATGAGTGTGATGTCTAGTCTGTTGTGGTAAATTGTTTTATTTGTGATTACGGCTCTGTCGTAGTACATTTTGTACGTGTTGTTTTCCAATACCGTTTGTGGAATATACTTGTAATATAGTTCGTGGATGTTTACCAATTTGTTTTTCTTGGCAAGCTCTTGGTGTATTATATTTGCTACTTGATTGTGTCTATGTAAGTAATCTGTCTGTGCCAAGAGCTTGCAACCAGAAGTGATGTGTTGTATAGTTTCTGGCATGATGTGACATTTTCTGCATGTGTCATTTGTGAGTGTTGTATCTTTGAGTATGTGTTTTCTGTAGTTTTTAGTATTTATGACCTGATCCTGTATGGCAATCATGAATCCTTCCGTCTCCCCAAAGAGGCATCCCCGATCTAACCAGCTGTTTGACGCAGTTTTGTCAACAAAATCCTGGGCCAGGTCGTAAGGATGCCTGCCATGGAGAGCCTTTTGAGCCCATGATTGCTTAATGTTGTCTATGCTTTTTATATGTTGTGTCATGTCTGTATGTTGTGAGTGTAAGTTTAATGGTGTGTTATTTGAGTCTGCTAGAGTTACTGCTTTATGTAACTGTGATGTTTCTTGTTTCTTGTAGAAAAACTCTCGCAGTGACTGTATTTGTTTGTAGTGAAGGTTAACTATGTCAATCAGGCCACGTCCGCCTTCTTTACGTGGAAGGGTTAATCTTTCTGTGGCGGATTTAGGATGATGTTGTTTATGCTTAGTAAGTGTTGTTCTTGTTTTCCTTTGGAGTTGCTCGAGATCTGTGTGAGTCCAATGTATAACTCCAAAAGAGTATGTGAGTACTGGGATGACATATGTGTTTATTGCTTTAACTGTGTGTTTTGCATTTAACTGTGTTCTAAGTATAGCGTTTAACCTACTTTGGTATTCTTTAATTAATCGTTGCTTTATTTGTGTATGTTCTGTTAGTTTGGCCTGTTGGAATCCTAAGTACTTGTAGAACTCGCCCTCTTCCATGGATTCAATAACATCTCCATTTCCAAGTACAAATCTTCTTTTCTTCAGGACTCCTTTTTCTATGTTAAGTGTTTTGCATTTGTCTAGGCCTAGGCCAAACACCATTTGTATGTCTTTAGTGTGTGAGTGTGTGATTTGTAGGAGTTGATAAAGTTGCTTTTGTTTGGATGATAAAGTTTTATGTCATCCATGTGCACGAGATGTGACAGTGTAAACTGTGTTGTTTTTTCATGTCTGATTATTATTATTATTATTATCAACCCGTCTCGATTGTATATATAGATACATAAAAATAAATTTAAAATCTTTTTTAACGATAAATAAAGTATAAGTTTTATTTCAATAAACCAGAAACGAGTTGTGAAACCAAAAACCAGAAATTTTGGTAGTGCCATCTCTTATCATATTTTATTTTTAAAAACTTTTTATATTTTTAAATATTAGAAAATGACAAAAAGCTTAGTTTTCATGAAAGAGGTAAAAGTTTTATAAAAACAAAAAATTGTAAACGCTAATAACGAGTAAAATCGTCATTAAATCTGACCTTACTGGAGCTACACACGACTATTATAATCTCCCGTTACAACTTATTCTTCTTAAACTCTATCAGAGTTTTTCTAAACTTGAAGATAGTGAACCCATGAAAGATTAAAAAAAAATACTAACGGCTGCTAAATAAATATACAGTACTATAATTAAAAACGAATAAAGTTACTTTTGGCATACACGTTATTAACCAAATTCAAAAAATTAGGTCTGAAAGTAAACTCTAGATGAGCAGAAAACTTCAACTATTTAAATCAATCTCTAGTTGATACAATTATCATGGATTGAAAGTTGTATAGAACACGTGACCACTCTTTCTACTTACAATTGTTCGTAAAGATACATAATTATACAGTTACGCATTTTCTTTAATTTATAAGTGACTAATCTATTAGTCATTTCTAAAACAGACAGAATTTTTTAGAGACGAATTAAATAGAACCTGCCGTAAATAACAGGTAAAAAATATGCCCGGTAAACTTCCTTTGGTGCTCACTTATCTCATTCAGGTGACATCTCTGCATCTTTTCTTATGACTTAATTTTGGCAAAGATTTTGTACTTTTAATTTTTGAACTGACAATTGTAAGCATCACCTGGCAGAGCTGCGCAGTCGTATGTCGTAACGCGTGATTCGTCTCTTTTCCGACTGAGAAGAGTCTACCAATCACAGTTTATCAAACAGAAATCCGCGGAATTTTATTGATTAAACAGGGAACAAACCTATTAATAAACTATTAATCAATAATAATCTTGGTTTCCGTTTAATACAATTAATCAGACACGTGGTAAAAGTCATTATTTTTTACATGACTAACCTTTTGAGTAAACTTATGTCCGTTCCACTTTAACACATTTCTTATCGTCATTACATAATTCAGAAACCTTCAATTATAGAAGGTGTTGCAAGAGTTTTTGTTGTATATGAATCATTTTCCAAGAAAAACCACCCTTTTGTATTTAAGACCTTTTACCCTGAGTAAAAAGGTGGCCCACGTAGTTCTGTTTCCTGTTTAACATACACAAACAATAAGTTAAAATTGAAGATAAATTTTAAGAAATAGCGTTTCCAGCCCTGCATCTATTGCTATATATATTTTACTCTTTCCGCCCTGTGGGCACTAAGATGACCTCTTATAGCANAATCTTAAATACTTGTAAAACTCGCCCTCTTCCATGGATTCAATAACATCTCCATTTCCAAGTACAAATCTTCTTTTCTTCAGGACTCCTTTTTCAATGTTAAGTGTTTTGCATTTGTCTAGGCCTAGGCCAAACACCATTTGCTTATCCTTAGTGTATGAGTGTGTGATTTTTAGGGGTTCATAAAGTTGATTTTGTGTGGATGATAAAGTTTTATGTTGTCCATGTGCACGAGATGTGACAGTGTAAACTGTGTTGTTTTTTTACGTCTGATTATTATTATTATTATTATCAACCCGTCTCGATTGTATATATAGATACATAAAAATAAATTTAAAATCTTNTGTGAGTGTGTGATTTGTAGGAGTTGATAAAGTTGCTTTTGTTTGGATGATAAAGTTTTATGTCATCCATGTGCACGAGATGTGACAGTGTAAACTGTGTTGTTTTTTCATGTCTGATTATTATTATTATTATTATCAACCCGTCTCGATTGTATATATAGATACATAAAAATAAATTTAAAATCTTTTTTAACGATAAATAAAGTATAAGTTTTATTTCAATAAACCAGAAACGAGTTGTGAAACCAAAAACCAGAAATTTTGGTAGTGCCATCTCTTATCATATTTTATTTTTAAAAACTTTTTATATTTTTAAATATTATAAAATGACAAAAAGCTTAGTTTTCATGAAAGAGGTAAGTTTTATAAAAACAAAAAATTGTAAACGCTAATAACGAGTAAAACCGTCATTAAATCTGACCTTACTGGAGCTAGACACGACTATTATAATCTCCCGTTACAACTTATTCTTCTTAAACTCTATCAGAGTTTTTCTAAACTTGAAGATAGTGTACCCATGAAAGATTAAAAAAAATACTAACGGCTGCTAAATAAATATACAGTACTATAATTAAAAACGAATAAAGTTACTTTTGGCATACACCTTATTAACCAAATTCAAAAAATTAGGTCTGAAAGTAAACTCTAGATGAGCAGAAAACTTCAACTATTTAAGTCGAGAAACACATGAGCCCAAATGCTATCTTGAAAGTCTGCATGTTGCATCTCTAAATTTTCAATTTGCATTCATTGGAAATCTTTTAATTCCAAAGAACTGTAAACAACTACATCCTGATACATAATTATATTAGTGGTCTGTTCTAGACTCCTAATTGGTTGAATCTTTCGCTAAACTCTTCAATTAACGAGTTTACTATATTCTGGTACATAAGTATAAACACCATTAAACTCGTTTTATTGGTTTTTTCAAAATACTTTTTTATTTGAAGAAAATAATTATTAGTTTTAGTTTTATTATCTCGCCTTTTAAGTTTACTTTCAAAAGATTTGATGTATGTAAACATAACATCAATACTTTTGCCAAAACCTTGTAATTTTACGTTCAATTTATTCATATGAACGAAGACATCTGTAAAAAAACATTAAATTGCTGACCCACTTATGAATCATTGATCTGAGGAAAGTTTGAGTCCAACCATTATAAAATTTTAACTGATTCTGACTAAGATATTTCAGCACATATTCATTTAAATAATAACCAAGAAAAAAGTTTTAGGTTTATTGTTGAAAAAGAGAAAATAAAACGACAAATATTTGAATTATTCAAATTTTGGTCTCAGTCGATGCGTGTCACCAAAAATGAGCTCGCGTGTCACTTCTGACACGAGTGTAATACGTTCGCCATCACCAGAGCCGGCCCTACCATAGGGTGAACGGAGCAGCCGCTCCAGGCGCTAAGTCCTAGGGGGCGCCTCAGTGGTAAAGAAAATTAAAGGGTATAAATTAGGGGCAACCAGGGAGCGCCATAATAGGATCTCGCTCCATCCTAAATCTTGCCTCGGGCCGGCACTGGCCATCACGGTTCTATAACAATATACAAAATGGTGAAAAAGTTAATTGACTAAAAAAAATTAACGTGTAGGGTCCCGTTTTTGACTATACCGTTGTTGTATAATGGATATGAAAAAAGATGTCCACTTATTCGCTTCTCTGAAAAAGAGTGTTAAAAGTAAAGCAGCTTTTTCCCTCCCCCAGAAAACCATAAATATGTATGATTTAAACAAAACAATTGAAAACATTTTACAAATCGGTTAATTTATATTAAGTTTATATTGTGCGCTTTATACAAATATTAAATTTTGGGTTTTTCTTAGCGGGGACACCAAAGTAATCATGCTCTGTGCAATTGAATATTTTTGAGAAAGTGATTTACAGCTGTTTTAATGTTTATATTGATATATTACTTAAGAATTTAATATTAAATAATACAAAATTAAGTTGTTCATTTTTTAGAAAACTGAGTTGGAGATAATTGAGTAACCTCAGGTAATTAACATGAATTTTAAATTAGAGGAAAAATATTGACGTAAATATAAAAATTTTTGTTGGAATAATTCAATATAACATTAAGAATGCATGATTTATAAATTAAAAATTTATTATCTCAATCTAAAATTTACATAAAAATATATAAGAAAATTTTTTATTACTACAGTTTATATTTTGTTTAATCAAATGCGATACAGTAAGAAATAATCATAGTCGAATTTAACTACATTATATTCTCGTTCAGATTTCGCTTTTTTTCAGAGAAACTTTTCACTTCAAAAATATAAATCAACATAAAAATAAATATTATTCATAATTGTTCTGTCACAGGTTAGAATTTTGTCTTCAAATTTCCTTGCATCTGTTCCTTCGTCGCTCACAAAGTAACTCACTTGAGGTGAAAACTCGATATCGGGTTGAACATTTTCAGCGTGGAAAAAGTAAGCAAAGAAACGAATTTTCCAATATTTTTCTAGATACAACTTCGTTTGCAGATCTGATACTCCCTCTGAATTGCAAACGGTCTCGAACGAAAACTGCCCGTTGTCCACATTGTTAATATACGCATGTACGTACATTGGAAAACTTTCGCCAAGCTTCACCGGAAATCGAAGTGTCGTAACGAAACAATCTTCCCTCACAACTACTTCGCTGCTAAAATATATGTAACCTTCCATCTTTCTGTTTGCGACCATAAAAGAATTTTCAACATTTATGTACGAGAACAAGTTAAAATAATTTATTTCACTTCTGGTTTTTGTTTCTCGACTGAAGTAACTGGGATAAAAGGTATAATTACCATACTTAAAAGCATGCCAGATACGAATCTTTTCTAACACGTGTAACAAGTTCATTGTAAAAACAGAGGATTGCAATTCATCTTCATTTATGGCAAGAAATCTGACTTTTCCAATAAATGGCTTCATAATACTTCTAATTGCATTCCTTTCCGATTCTTTACTTATTGAAAGGAATCTGTATTCACCCTGTTTTCTTTTAACTTCTTCTATGCACCACTGATACACGGCTCGGAGTAAACGGAATTCACTGACAGATTCATATATCGCTCGAGATAGCAGTCTATCAATTGTTGCAATTTTACAACACTTAAAGCCGACTGTTGTAAATAGTCTTATTCCGTGTTCGTCGAAAGCTTGCCAGCAATAATAAGTTATGACCACATCACCGATCTCACGTGCAAAATCGTGGATTAAACAGACGGTATGCAGGTTTATTTGACGAATGATAAATGATCTGCATTTCAGTCTTAACTTCTCTAACTCGTATCTTAAACTCAGATGATACANTGGTCGGTGTGAAGTCCAACTCGCATACTCACGCATGACCAACTACGAGGATATTTCGAAAGATTTATACAAATTTACTGAAGGTCTTTCCGAAATCTTGGATCTATTTTAAACATTACACTTAATAGTTTTCCTTGTTCATTTCCCTCCGCCATTAATATTTCTTCGTGTTTATTTTAATGTTTTCATTTATCAAAGAATGTCGCGGTCTTCATGTATAGCATATTTCACTTTAAATCTAAAATTTCACATAACTTCTTCGAAATATATTTTCTTGAAAATAATTTCTATTCATAAGATATTTTAACAGCTGCGGTCGGATCTGAAATTCTATTTTTCAAGTTATTTCCAGACAAAACAATAAGACAATTCTTCCGAAAGGTGATTTACGTGATCCGTGATTTGTTTTTTACGCGAATAAATTAAAATAATGAAAAATATGCAAATTATTTATAATGTTTAACTGTGTAAGTGTTTCGTTTCAGGTTTTTGGAGAAAGAAGATGTTATTTTTACTTCTGCGGATAACGGATTCGAACTGTACCTCAT